>NW_017307615.1:28214-119309 GCF_000935625.1 Nanorana parkeri
TTGCATCTTACCTGGGGCAGCCGCAAACCAACATCTTTTTGTTGGGAGCACTGGGGTTGTGAAAAAACTGTTTACTCCTTCTGCTGGGGGCCTGCCATTCTGTCCATATGGCCAGAAGGTGTCACAGCAGCAGGGGCATAGTGTGCCCGTTCTGTCACCCATTGCAGTCCTAATCTGGACTCTTTCACAGTTAATAGGGGTAATGGTAGGCACACCTTTACCAGCCAGGAAGTCTGATGAAGGTCTGTAGACACTTTGCCGGGTTTTGAGGTTTTTTTTTACTTAGAACCACACTTGCCTGCCACTATGGTAGATGACAGAATTTCCCTTTTAACATGTTATAAACATGCCCATCCTGTTATAGCTGAACATTTTGCCATTTTGATACTAAGAAAGGTGCCAGAATCCAGCCACATCCAGATTTTATTTGGCCAGGCCTCTTGCACAGCAATCTGCTTCAACCTATGCAAAAACGCCTTCATATCATCATTGGGTGACATCTTTTGCAGCAAGACACAAACTTTGGCCCAGTGGTTGACACTGGCAACCACTGGGGCATCCATACTGCAGACTTTCAGCTTACAAAATCCACAGAAACTTGCAAATATCCAGCAAACAGTGCACTGTCACGTAAAGTGCTGCTATCACATTTCCAAAGATCCCAAGCTTAGGGTACTGTCCATTTAACTTTACTACCATTATATGTTTTAAAACAGTGGCATGGTGGACAAGTTGTTCTGGAGTCCCATTTAAAACCAAACACACAATGCCTGTGATCATTATGTTTTTAGACAAGGCAGATCATAGGCAAAATGCACAGAGCCAATCAGAATTCTGATTGACTCTGTGCATTTTGCCTATGACCTGCCTTGTCTAAAGACATAATGTTCACAGGCACTGTGATGGCTAATGACAGTGTATAGTGAATTATGCTGGCTCAATAGTGGCATAATTTATTTTCATTTCCTGAAAATGGCAAATAATTTAGGTCACTTTTGGGTGTGTAATTTTCAAAAAGGAGTGGGGATGTTTGCACTGTCCTGACATTATAACAGGAAGTAAGGGAAACAGGTTTTTTTTCTCAACATTTTTGGTCTTTTTTAATTTATGTGGTATAAAAAACCCTCAAAACAGTTATTATTAACATCTTCATGACTGAAGTGTTTTCCAGTCTTTGTTCGTGACTGAAGCACTTTACATTTTTGCTCCGTGATTCACTAATATTTTAGTATTTTATTTCACTATCACTAATATTTTAGTGATTTTTAAATATATTCAGGCCACATCACATTGAAACTTTTTATTATAGATTGCACTGGATGTGTAAAACAGTATTGCTAGGTACAATGGCTTTACAAATAGGTAAAATGGATAATTACTGAAGATTAAATACATATCACCATCCCTTACAGTAGCATAGTAATGAGAAAAGTTCTGTATTTGTGGCAATATGGTATGTCTTATGATGCCACTCAGTAAGAAAAGGAAGGCAACTTTGCTTTTAGAAATTATTCCTTTTTAATTCAAAATAAGAGCAGTAAGTGATACATATTTGCTCAGATGTAAAAATAGGCTTGTTTAAAAAATGACATATGGAAGAAATACAATCCAGAATTCTGTGTCTATTTTGAATTGTTTAACATATGTGCCTTTTCAACTGATTTCTAAACACAGTACTTTTTTCTCACATTTTATAAAGTGCACTGATATGCACTTTTGACAAGGTGTCTCCAACTTAAACAATACATTTCAATGACTAATACTGAGCTGTTGTGTTTTGTTATGCAATTCCAGGCCAGTGTACCCAAATTCTGCTTGCATTTACAATAAGGGGTAGCCTTGTAGAATTATGATTTAATAGAGGAGGCAAGAGTGTATTTTAGGGGTTCAAAGGATTTATAGCTAATTTGCATCCTACTTCCAATACCTTGGGTGGTGGCCATGAAATTTAGCCAAATGTAACCTTGGGCCTTGATCCTGAACAAGAGTTTTACTGCCTCATTTACTTTCACAGGAGGATAACATCTTATTTAAAATGCTGCTAAATAACAACAGCAAAAACCTTTAAAACTACTATATCAGTTTACTTTCCCTATTGCTTAGTCTATCCACATATGGTTAACAATACAGCAAACATAACAAAACATATATTCCTTCATAATAATATCATATATACACCTTTCTAGATGTGTGGAACACAAGTATTTTCATTTGTTTCAAAAATATTTAAAATATTGCCCTCAGAGAAAAAAAAAAAACCTTTGCAAACCATTTTTTTGTGGATCAATTTGGTGATATGTTGGCGAGTGGAATTCAAAATGTTTGCACATCTCTGTTTATAACTCCATCACACAACCACATAATTATAAATGCTGCTTCATAATGAGCGGAACTTTAAAAAACCACCAACTATCTTTAATATACCTTCATGCTCTGTACCTTCACATTACAATAATAATACAATATCACTGAATGGGTTTGTAATATTATTATAAGGCCAAGTTATGACATTGCAAAGCAATCTATGCAATGTACAAACAATACAAAAGTCAGAATGAATATATGTGTTGGTTGTATTGAATTGTAATACTCTCTTTAGTAAAACACATGGAACTCACAGAGAATTAATATTGAAGATAACGGTTTCTAAAGGACACTAAGCGACCCACTATGTTAAGACAATGGGACCCAATAACACACAGGATACAACCTACATCTCATTAATCCAAACTCTCAATATTCAGTATACAGGGTAAAGTAAAACATTTAGAGCCAAGAAGTATTCGTAATCACTAAAGGTATTGCCTTTGAGATGGAAATAAAAAAGTCATGGTCTTGCTATGGCGCTCCTTCAAAATTTACATCACTGGTTGTACCATTTTTATGTACAAAATATACAAGAAAAATACAATCATATTTTAACAAACTAATGAGCTTGCAGGAGATGGATGCTGGTTTATGAGGGTTTTAGTACTAATCTGGAAGATTAGTGTTAAAGTTTGCTCTTGACCTGTGTTCCTCCATGCTGTTTTCCTCTTTCCATGGTAGCAATAGCAGATTAGTCTTTAGAGTAGTTAAATAGAAGAGGCTAACCTATCATTTAGCATCTCTGTTTCAAAATCTAATCATCTTAAAGCTTCTATACACAATGTATAAATATGTAATATATATATAATAACTATATAATGTAAACATATAATGTAATGAGCAAACTACCTGGTCTATGAATTGAGACCTAAAATGATCCTTTCAAAATACCCTAAAAAGTTCACAATTAGAAAACAAATAAATGGTGTATAGTGCTCTGTAAAATGCCTGGATATTTGATTTCACAGAAAAAGTAGTGTGTATAGCAAGTATAATCATTTTAACTTTTAATAATACAGTGATGCAATTTAACTGTGATAGATTTATATATGATTGTAATAAAAAAAAAATTACAATGCAATCCTCAATCAATGGACAGCACATTAACAAAATATATTTTTAAGATGGTTAAAGATAGATTTCACAAGGTTTCTTCATATAATCAGTACTATGTGAAATATATAAAAGCCCTGCAAATATCAAAGATAGTTCCACCACCGGTTTTGTTCTAAGGAAGCCTTGCCAATCACAGAAGACTTCAAATAGATGGAGGAGACTTTTACGTCTGGATTTTAAACTCTATTCATCTATCTCTAGATATCAACAGTGCAATAGTATGATCACATCAAATAGGAAAATACAGTGGTATTCATTTGAAATGGAAGCATATTTCCGTCATTTAGGCAGGCTGTTTTAAAATGATCATAGAATGATAAGACTAAGAATTTTATAGAGAGGGAAAGATAATTTCATGTATCTCTGCATTTCTTTAAAACTACTGATAGAATATGCATAGGAAATCATCTTTTTATTCCCTTCCTTCCTCGATCAGTGTTGGTGAGAAGTGTGCAGTGAATAATCCAAGATGTTTTTGAAATTGATGAGCTTCGTAAGGTTCATGGCAGAGCCTATTGAATGAAAGTACACATGCCATTTGTTCATTATCTACAACATTATCTAGCAGCCTTAATACAGTGCTGTCTTTTTCAAATGTATTTTTAGCAGAAAAATATATTTATTGTATGTATTGTGACACTGTCAAGTCAAAATTTTACTTATTATGCCATATAGCCAAATAGATAGTCATGTACACCACACCTTTAATTTTACCATTAACACAATTATTAGAACTTTTTTTTTAGGTGCCAACTTGTATGAATTTAAAATTATATTCAATTTATGATATAATTAAATTATACAAAAACATTCATAAAAAGTAAGATATGTCAAAAGTAAGATATATTGATAACACAACTATCCAGCCCTCCCCTCATGCGAGAGTCCTAGGTGTCATCCTTGACTCGGACCTCACCTTTCTTCCCCACATCCAATCACTATCCAAATCCTGCCACCTTCACCTTCGTAATAACTCAAAAATTCGCCCCTTCCTCACCAATGAAACCGCAAAACTACTCATCCACTCCCTTGTTATCTCTCGTCTTGACTATTGTAACTCACTCCTCATTGGCCTTCCACTACACATCCCCCCTTCAGTCTATCATGAATGCAGCTGCCAGACTCATCCACTTGACCAACCGCTCAGTGTGTGCAACCCCCCTCTGTCAATAACTACACTGGCTTCCGCTCGCCCAGAGGATACAATTCAAAATATTAACAGTCACATAAAGCCATCCACAACTCTGCCCCCGGATATATCTCAGACCTTGTCTCAAAATATCACCCTAACCGTCTGCTCTGCTCTTCCCTAGACCCCTTGCTTTCCAGCTCCCTAGTCAACTCCCATACTCGCCTCCAGGACTTCTCTAGAGTCTCTCCCATCCTCTGGAACTCTTTACCCCAACCTGTCCGCCTATCTCCCAACTTGACTGTCTTTAGGCATTCCCTAAGGACTCATCTCTTCAGGAAAGCCTATCCCACCTCAACCTAACCACTGAACCATCACGTTCTCAAACAATTCATCCCCACACAGCTACCACCTCATGTATCATTTCCCCTTCTCTTTCAGATTGTAAGCCCTCAGGGGCAGGGCCCTCCTTGAATTGTATTGTAATTGTAATGTCTTCCTTACATTGTAAAGCGCTGCGCAAACTGTTGGCGCTATATAAATACTATGTCATAATAATATTAGACAAAAGTACCTCCATAAACCACTATTATATTATACTATATTATAAGTCATGTACACATAATGTAATTTTTAAGAGATATGAGTAGCCATCATTAGTCCAAGATATATTTGTGGTGTCCAACAAGTGAATCAGAGTGGCTCAATTAAACGCATTTCGCAATACACTTCATCAGGACTGGAGGTACTCTATAGCATCGTATTAAAGACAATAGTAAATACAGACGTATCATATCCGAATGCGCTATTTACATGATTTCAAAATAATGCTATAATGCAATTTTAATTTCATAATAACACTTACAAAACAGTATGTAAGCTGATTGTTATACATCCAGGAACCTGCCTGATGGTTGGGGCTGCAGGAGGAGAAAGCAAAATGGGAGACCTTAACGTTTTGGTAAATTAGTATTGCAAAGGTTTGGCTTGATTCTATACATAACTGTGCTGGAATTAATTCTAGCTAGGCTTCCTTTTGGTGAGACAGGTTTAACAGAAAAGGTGGTGTTGTCAGTATGTGAGAAGTGATTTAAAATTAGTTTGGAAAATGATTCTGATAATGGAGAATGTGATGGTGCTGAGGAATAATGGGTAGAATTGCATATGTCTGTGAATACTGCTAAGTTAATTTTGTAGTATGTTACAGGCCCTCTAATAATAATGTGGAGACTCATCTCCTTACACAGATAAAAAGGGCTGCAGGCCTGGGTCAGTAGTAAAAATGGGAACACTACAAGAGCAGAAATGTGTAAATGTATTGCCAGACAGTTTTATGGGACAGTCAATAGAAGCATTTCTTAACAGAAATGGTACTGTGCAGTATTTGCTAACCTCAAACAATGCAGAGTTTTTTTTACAAAATTGCTATATTGAAGAAAACCTGTACTGAGAAATATATAGAGTCTGACATTGCTGATTTCTTCCTATGAATACAGGTTGTCTTGTTTTTCTTGCTTTCAGAGTTATTGACCTCTTGATAAGCATGTACAGTTGAAAATCAGAGTCAGAATACCTGATCTACAAACCAGATGGTCAATGCCTTAGAAACTATTCAAGCAACTAAAGTTTTCAGTAGAGGTCAGCAATAGTAGTCTCTGTTTTCTGGTTTGACATGCTTTAATTAAGGAATATCTGAGTTACATTGACCATAATACTGTATGATTTAATTTAATCTAAGCTGCAAATACATGCTTATCCACGAAAGGCAGACACTTTATTATACAACAGCCATCTTCCCTTTAGAGGCAAACTTTCCAACACACAAAGAGCAATATTGTCAACAAAAGAAATACATTTGAGTGTTTTAAATCATTTTGATGTAAACACATTATAGAATTTGTTTCCATGGGTAATACATAAATAATAAACATAAAACCTATAAAATTTACCTTTAGTGTTTAAAAGCTGTGAACAATAAAGAATGGGCATTTAAAACCAAATGAATACTTTTATCATTTGAGCATTACAAAGAATGCACAGAAAGGTAGAAAGAGTAAAAAGGATTGACAAATACATTGCTGGTTGCTAAAGAGAGTAACATAAATCCACACAATTAAAAAAAAAAAACATTTTCATAATAAATAGACAAAGCTTGAGCACTTAGTCCTACTAAAATATAACACAGAGATGGTCACTGTGGCTATTGACACACATTGGAACTTTCAGGAAACATTTTTCCCCCTAATTAGGACTAATTAAGACTATGAAAGGTTCTTAACCTCAAACTGTTCTGCACCAATCCAGAAATAGGTGGCATGATGGCAGGTGTACACCATCATAAGATCACTGCATATGCTGACGACCTGCTTTTTAATTATAGTAATCCTCACACGTCAATTCCAGCCATATTAAAGGAATTCTGTTAATATGGTACGCTATTTAACTATAAGGTCAACTTCTCAAAATCTAAAACTTCCAACCCATGTGTCAAGATTCTTTTGACCCAATTTTCCATTTAAGTGGCCATCCAAAGCCATATGGACCCTGGGAACACAGATGAGAGCAAATCCCACACAAAAATTAGGGGGAACCTTCTCCCTTTCCTTTGCTCTCTGCACACAGATGTTGGAAACATCTGGCCATTTACTGTTTTGGCCATTGCAATGTGCTTAAAATGAACACAATGCTTCGTCTTTTTTATCTCTCACAGACTTTGCTTATCTGGATTCCCCAACAAGTCTTATGCACTTTACACTCTGAATTTACCAGGTTTATATGGCAAATGAAAACATTGAGAATTGGCAGAGAAATTCTGCTAAGATTAAAACTTAATGGGGGTCTGGAGTTTCCAGACCTGGCCATCTACCTTGCGTAAGTGACATAAGCTATGGGTCCCCTTGGAACAGGACAGCGCACCATTTATTTAGCTAGTGCTCCCTGCTCCTATTTAGCTAGTGCTCCCTGGAACCTAGTGCACTAAAAATTACATAATTGTACCCCTTGTTATATACACAGAGTTATCTTTCTGTATGACCCCCATACTAGGCCACCTAGGATTAATTTTGAGCCACACAAATAGGGTCTTACTAAAGAGATTTTTAACCTCTGGATGATGGAACACCCTATCTAACATAAGTGCCAACCTTGCCAATTCTAGGCTGCACTCGTGGCGCTCAAACTTTTCACTTATTACTTCCTTGCTCATGTCACACCTTTTTGCTAGACCTACAACTTTTTTACAAAGCTATATGTGTAGGGATAAATGCTGTACGTTGCATTCTGGCCTGATGAAAACGTACAAATCTTTAACCTCTGGATGATGGAACACCCTATCTAAAAAAAATGCCAACCTTGACATTAATAGGCTGGGCTCATGGAACTCAAATTTTTCACTTACTCCATTACTTGCTCAAGTCACATTTTTTTGTTAGACTTTTTTCACCCACCTTTCCTCCAAAAAGGGGAAAGGGAACTGCAAACTCTATTCATAGACAAACAGCGGACTATATTTTTTTCCTTGCTCAGTAAATCTCCATCTGTAAATACCAGGAGACTACGTATAAAATCATTATGCTTTAGTGTAGAATCCCGTCCATCATAGCCAAAATATTGCCAAAGCAGAGCAATAGATGTTGATGCTGTAATGCACACAAGGGTACCCTCCTCCACATATTTTGTGCATTTTCCATCTTAACCACGTTCTGGCATGAAGTTACAAAAAACGCAGCTCATGGGGCTCTCACTAGTTGAAAAATCTCCAGTGAATAGCAGTAAACTTGACACCTTTGTTCAGGAAGGGATGCAAAAAAATATTAGTGAGTAATTTGTTTAATGCCACAAGGGCATGTGTTCTAAGCTGTTGGAAGAAAACAATCCCTTCCACTCTGGGCCAATGGTTTGAATGACATCAAATAAATGGAGGACCTTACCTGAGCTATGAAGGATACATCTGAAGATCACATCCTGACTTGGTCCTATTGGCATCCATTTTTTAATTGAGCATATTGTCAACAATATTACAAACCTCAATACATGGTAGTCATGCCCACTTTCCTCTTTTCCCCCTTTTTTTCTCTTTATCAATTTCTCTCCACTTTTCCCTTCCCCTTTGCCTTTTTGCCCTTCACTTTTACCCTTCCATCATCCAATATGGACACATGCATTATTACATCCCTTTTTTCTTTGGAAACAGTCCTTAATTCCTCCCCGTTCCTTGTTCTGTAAATGTTAAAATAGTTTCCACCAAGCTCATCTGCATGTGCCTTTACTTTTTTGACATGGGACTGAGAATTATAAAGCTTTTGAACTGTGAGTACATGTTTCAATTAATGAGATGTTCTTGTTGCTCAAGATGTCATTTACTGTGCATATTTTTAAATTGTAGAATCTCTGTATCTGTAAAGGTGGAATTTGTCAAATAAACAATAAAAAAGAGACTATGTTAGGTCCAGATGGCTGCTGGTAACTTCAAGACATTGAATGTAAAAGGGGAGAGTATGGGTGGGTTAGGGCCAGATTAACATAAGGGCAGGTGGAGCTCCCGCTCCAGGCCCACCCCTGCAAATATGCCCTGCCCGGATCACGGCTGGGCCGAGCTGTCCCGGATCGCGGCCAGGCTGAGCTGTCCTGTATCATGGTCGGGCTGAGCTGACCATGCAGCTGTGGCCCTCTCTTCAGGCATATCAGAGGGCCCTCTAATGTGCTTGAGCAGAGAACCGCATCTGCTGTGGCTGCAGTCGCCAATCTCTCTGACCCCCCCTGGAGCACGCACTGACGCCGTGGAGCACACGCTGACCCACTGGAGCCTGCACTGACTGCCTGGAGCCCTCATTGACTGCCTGGGAGCCCGCACTGACCGCCTAAAGCCTGCACTGACCACCTGGAACCCGCAGTGACCGATTGAGAGCCCGCACTGGCCACCTGGAGCCTGCACTGGCCCTCCTAGAGCCAAACTGGCCACCTGAGAACCTGAACAGCCTCCTGAAAACCCACACAGCTCCCCCTGAAAACTCTCCTCAGACTCTGGAGACATCAGGCCATGAACCTGAAGCAACACAGAGTATGTAGCTTCATATTTTTCTGCATTGCTGTATAAAGTATTGCTGGGATTTGTAGTCCCCTATAGCTGATGCTATTATTCTGCAGTGCTTTACAATGCATTGCTGGGATTTGTAGTCCTCTATAGCTAGTGATATTCTGCATTGCTCTGTAAGGCATTACTGGGATTTGTAGTCCTCTATAGTTAGTGGTAATATTCTGCATTGCTGTATAATTTATTGCTGGGATTTGTAGTCCTCTATAGTTGGTGATATTCTGCATTGCTGTATAATGTGTTGCTAAGATTTCTAGTCTCTCTACAGCTTGGAGTCAGTGGCAGATCTACCATGGCCCATGCGCTCAACCACTGAATCCAAGCTGTAGAGAGACTACAAATCACAGCCCGGTCAAGAGGAAGAGGACCCCGCTGACCATCGTCATTTCCATAAAAAAAGACCACCACAATCCTCAGCACAAGGCCTGGAATGCTTTTAATCCGACCCTGGGGTGGGTAGACAAAAGGAATCTCCTCACAGAACGCCTTGTATTCTGTAGAAAGACTACAAAACTGTTTGTGAATTGACAGGGGGGACACGTATATGGCTGAAGCCCTTCTTTGTCACAGATGCAGCTCTAGCCACAGTGCCAGAAGTATAGAGCAGTGTGCAGGATGCAGCATCAGGTGAGCTATGATTTTTGCAGAAACCAGCAGCCATCCAGACCTAGGATAGTATTAATTTTTCTTAATTTTAACTTTTCTTTTTCCTGGAGTTCACCAAAACAATTAGAAAACAGAGTGAATAAAGCATTTGGACCAGATAACTCAGACTTCCCAAGCCATTGTTTCTCATTTTTATTTTTAGAGATTTGCTAATGAATGGCTTGGTACCAATGCATTGGTGTAAAGTGAATGTGCCATTTATATTTCAAAAAGTCAGCCACCTGTAATTTTAACTTGTATTGTAGAAAATATATTTGGGGAGCTGGAAGGGTACCACATACAGAAGTATCTGCTTGAAGATAAAATCATAAGTGTTAGCATGATTTTGGAAAACAGATGAAACTTGGACAAAGGTGGCTGCAAGTAGTATATTTGGACTTTGCAAAATCATTTTACAAGGTTTCTGTCAGAAGCTATTGTGTATGTTAAGGTTAAAACATTTACAAAACTCTTTCTGTAAATGGATAGAACACTGCCTTAAAGACCTATGACTTTGTAACCTGTTTATAAATAATATATAGATTGGTTTTAAAAGTATATTTGTTGTGTTTGCAGATAGCACAAAGCTATGTTGTGGAATAAAGTCCATACAAGATGTCTCTAATTTACAAGCTGACCTACTGTAAATGCTCTGGCTTATTGGGTGAATACATGGAAAATAAGTTTCAGTACAGATACATGTTAAGTTATGTACTTAACATGTATGCATCATATAAGTTAAGGATAGTAAGATTCAGTTAATTGGTGATAGAAAAACAAGATATTTTCCTTTATTAACAGAGACAAAGACCCACGAGAGACTGACATTCTTTCCCTTACACAAGGCAGTAATTAGATGTCATCTTAAATATATAGTTGAACTTTGGGTACCAAGTCACAAAAACATTTTTGTGTAGAACACTCAGTGGACAGATATTCTCTCTAAAGTCACTGTAAAAGGCACAAGGCACTTTTTGTAACTGGAGAAAAATGGGTTAAACCTTCATATACAGAAAGGGTTCTTTACTGTAAGAGTTTTGAAAATGTAGAATGTTAATCTGGCAAAACTGATTGTAGATGTATACTATTTTAAGAAAATGTTCCAGATGTGTTTTTAAAAGTACAAAATATAACGGCCACTGATATTTATAAGAGGTAATATTTTAGATCATTGTTCCAGGGACTACTTCAATTTACTTTGAGGATTAGGAAGGGTTTCGTTCTCTGTCTAAAGCAAACTGAATAACACATTGTTTTTTTTTTACATTTATGTGGCTCAACTGCAGGTTTAGAGTTATGGGGATGCAAGAGTGAACTCCAAGCAATTTGCCTTATGATAGGTGGAACTCATCTCCCTAGAAACTCTAAACAAATCTTGCGGAAAATCTGTACTTTACATCGTATCTCCAATGTTGGCAAAGAGGAAGCTGACCAGATCATATCTATGGTAATACACCTATCTACTTCTTTGGAGGTTCAAACGGCCATAAAATATTGTGATTTCTATTCACAGTGAGGAAATGTTTTGTTTTTAAAATATTTCTAAGTATGGTGTTTGTGTGTGTGTGTGTGTGTGTGTGTGTGTGTGTGTGTGTGTGTGTGTGTGTGTGTGTATGTGTATTTGCTTGCAGAAAGCAAATCTTTAGTAACCTGATGCTTCATACCTTGTCATTGCAGGTGATTTAATTTTTTTTTCACCTATGAAATCCAAACATGATGTTTAAGCTGTACAGATAACCTATTGTTACTTGGCTCTTCCTCACTATTCCTGCAGGGCAATCTCAACACATAACCTCTAACTCTCCCAGCATGTGTTATACGGCTTAACAGTGTGCTCTGTCATTTACCTTTTTCATTTTACCAAGCATACAAACTCAGATTTCTGTAGTTACGGTGCTAGGTTGAACGAAGATGTTTTTCAATAAATGTCCACTATGGATTGTGTAACTCATTGCTGAAAAGGAAAGGCCGAGTGTTAAAACTAGTATTTAATGCATAAAAGCAAGATAACAAATCTAATACTTAAAGGAGAACTATGAGGTGAGTGCTTTTCACTCACCTCATAGTTCTAGCCGACCTGTGACAATGAGACTGTCACAGGTCGGCTCAGTAGATCGGGAGGTGAGTGAACACATAGCGGGTTCGCTCGCCTCTCGATCCTGTCACGGCTCTCACAAGCCAATGTCTTTTTTTTTTCAGCACTGAATAATTTCAGATATCAGTGTTGAGCCCTGACCAGCTGTTCACAGCACACGTCAGGCTCGGTGATAGAATATTCAGGGAAAGTATGCAAGCTTTGCCTACTGGCTGCGAAAGAAATATGTCGTGTCATTGGTCTCTCACCCCCTCCGATACACGTGTATCATTCACAGCAACAAGGCGGTCAGAATTCACACACACTACCCTTACCTTGACCCAAGTGACACTGACACAGAACATGTTAAATGGGCTTTATTTATGTGATATTATAGTCAAAAGGTTTTTAAGCTATTTGAACTGCTGAATACATCACTTACAATGGATGCTGCTCCTTGATGTTTTAAAGTTTTAGTTTCCTGCAGAATCAACTGGTCCCCTGAGTACTGGCCCTGATATCCTGTTTTAGGGTGTCTCCTTTCCCTTGCAGGGTTCTATGGAGCCTCCCTTGTGTGTTTTAGTAAGCTGTGTGTGTCTTCACAAACCAACAGGCACAGCATGGTAAGCCAATCATCTGTTCATTACTCCCTAATCTTTCTAATAGATGATAATACTCTTTACCCCAACCTGTCCGTCTGTCTCCAACTTTGACTGCCTTTAGGCAATCCCTTACGACTCATTTCTTCAGGGAAGCCTATCCCACCTCAACCTAACTGCTCAACCATCATGTTCTAAAACAATTCATCTCAACTCAGCTACCTCCTCATGTATCCCTTGCCCCTCCCTTTTAGATTGTAAGCCCTCAGGGGCAGGGCCCTCCTTACCATCTTGTTTTGAATTGTATTGTGATTGTAATGTCTTCCTTATATTGTAAAGCGCTGCACAAACTGTTGGCGCTATATAAAACCTGTATAATAATAGATGATAGCTGTTGGAGATTGTTCTTCCCCTTGTGTGCTCAACAGGAAGTTCAGGGAAGCTGAGCTGAAATAGTTGGAGCCAGCTGTTCTCAGAAATGATGACTGTAAGTGCCTGGCAGAAAATATAAAGAAATATTTTGCTGGGCAATGTATATTTGTTTATTAGGGATTCATTATTGCACAGTAACAGTCAGTTGCAAGGACAATAACCATAAGGCCTATCTGGAAATATCAGACCCTACCTACATCACTGGCCAGCTGGCGTTGGGGTCGTTAACTCACAGTGGAGCACTCACTCTCACTAGGTTTGTAGAGTATAAGTGATCATTTGTCCTTCTGGCTAAACGCTTTTAGAGCACAACAGCTACAGCTGAACCACAACTCATTGTGACCAATAGGCCTCATACCACTCTGATACCCGGGTGAAATCTGGTCCTGGTTAGTTTCTCCCATACTCAGAATGGCTGAGGTTTAGAACTTGGTTACAACTCCTGTGGGAAGTTAGAAGAGCAACGCTTCTCTTTGGGTGGTCATGCCCTATATTGCTCCACTACCAAAATTGTGCACAAACAGACTCTTTGCAGATTTGGTCCTCCTAGCACACAAACTGGAACAGCAGAACACTAGTATGGCAGGATATTAGAACAGCAAAGTACTGCAACAGCATCATATGATTCTGTTCTCTCAATTAGCTCAGCCAGTGGTGCAGCTACCAGCCATTGTCCCTATGCTCACTAACACACACAGTCAAAATGCAGCCCCAGCACAGTGTTCTGCAGCCATGTGTTCACACAACAGTAGCAGAGCCCCTCTACACAGGCTCAAGGGCTAACAGCAGCAGCCAGCTCAGCTCACCCAGATGTCTCTCTCCTCTATGCTTTGGCAGCACAGTCCTTCCCAGCAACCAGTGGTGTATTTAAGTTTTGTGCTGCCCTAGGCAAGACTACACTCGGGTGGGCCCCTGCAGGCGCCTCCCCCTGCTCTAAAATTGCCCCTCCCCTTCCTGTATAAGACACATTTTGTGTAACCTGTCAGTCGCTGGATACAGCGTGCATGCTTTATGCGGCTTCTGACAGGGTGCATTAGTACTGTAGCAGGGAAGATGTGGTCTCAGATGGGCTGTAAAGGATCTCTTGTGACCCTGTATAGCCCACCTGAGACCTTGCATAGCCAATCACAGACTCTGCACTTTGTGACGCACTGGGCTCTGCACTTAGTGACGCACTGGGCTCTGCACTTAGTGACGCACTGGGCTCTGCACTTAGTGACGCACTGGGCTCTGCACTTAGTGACACACTGGGCTCCGCACTTACTGACGCATTGTGCTCCGCACTTACTGATGCACTGGGCTCTGAAATTAGCAAAACAGTGGACTTGGAAGTAAACACAGAAACACACTGAGGTAACACTTAGAATACAAGCCCTCCCTAGGACCTGCTACCTGCTTGCCGCTCTGTCTCCATAGTAGGTCCAGTAGTTAGATGCTTCGCCTCCAGCAGAGCCCGCACTAGAAGAAGGGAGGACAGCAGCAGCTGTGCATGTAGAAGCGCCGCTCGCTGTACCAAGTGACAGCCCCAGAGTCTCCTGTCTTTGCTTCCTGCTTCCCGACCCAATTCAACCCATTAGTGGGCCCTGGGGCGGCTAGGCCGCATCTCACGCGGCTCCGGCCCAGCCCGCCTCTGGTCCTGCCTCAACCTCTCCTCCTTCATCCAGCTGCTCTCTTATCCAGCCAAGACCCAACAAACCCGCCCCTCTGCAAAGTGCAGCCCAAGGCAGACGCCTTGTTTGCCTTGCAGTGGATACGCCCCTGCCAGCAACCCAGGCACCCCTATAATCTTCTGGGTCCCTGGCAGCACAAGGGGACATTTACCCCCTCTTTGGCTGCAGTACACAAGACTGTGTTTTTTGAAGCCTGCACGTGTCTCCTCCGCCCTTCCTCTCTCCTCCCCCCCCAGTCCTCTTGGGTTTTGAGGACATGCTTTTTACACAAGCTTCTCAGCCAGTCTGAGATTATCTTAGTGATTAGGGATGGGATTTAGGTTGCCCATAATTAGGGATGCACCGATACCACTTTTTTAAGACCGAGTACGAGTACCGATACTTTTATTCAAGTACTCGCCGATACCAATTACCGATCATTTTTCTTAAAGGGACAGGTCAAATTTTTTTCTAAAGCAATACAAACTAATAATGAATGAATCCTTACTTGATATAATCACTATTCAGCAATGGGAAAAAAATATTTTATTTATTCATGCTGTATTTACTCAGCTATGAACTCCTGTCTGGAATCCATAGTTTTGCACCTGCAAGTTGCAATATCACAGGCCAATCCTCTGCTTTTGCTCCAATTATCATATCTCCACCAAGTTTTTGCAAAAGAAAAAACAAATCTTAAACTTACATTTAGGCCTCATTCACATGACTAACAGCTAGCCCATACAGATCCGTGCTGCGGATGGATCCTGTCTGCGTCCAAGCAGGGACACCCGCAGTTCAGCAAGGATTGAAAAGATTTTTTTTTTTTACTTTTGGAAAAGCATGGTGGAGTTATAATTGGAGCAAAAGCAGAGGTTTGGCCTGTGATATTGCAACTTGTAGGTGCAAAACTATGGATTCCAGCCAGGAATTCATAGCTGAGTAAATACAGCATGAATAAATAAAATAAAAAAAATGTCCATTGCTGAATAGTGATTATATCAAGTAAGCATTCATTCATCTTTGACCATGCTGTATTAATATATGTAACATTGCAAGGCATTCCTGGACCTGTATATCAATATCTTTTGTATTTTTTTGAAATGTGCCAGTTATACAGAATTAGATAGAGCTGTGCCACACTATACAATACAGTGTTCTGGAGTCTGGACATGTGCTCATCTATTTTCCCCACTATGGAGATACAAGCCTTAGTTGGCAATGACATGATCTAAATATTAATTTAATTTCATTATTCAATGTCTTTAATTTTATATTATAAAGTTTATAATATATAAAAAAAAGACATTGAATAATTAAATGAATATTTAGATAAGGGGACTATTTAGATAAGGGGACTTTTAGATAACCCAGTCCGCTCACTATAAAAGGGTGAGTGTCAAGAAGCCGGAGCCAGAGTTCTGGTGTGGGCATCTGCGCATGATCCTGGCTTGGCCGAGTCGCGCCTGGCCCTGCTCCTCTGTGGGTATGTGTGCACATTTCACTGCATGTACGTGGACTTGCATATCCACGTATTGCGAATTCTGGGCCCTATGGGCTATTTAGGCTGTGAAACCCAGGCCTTCAGTGCTGAGTCTAACCAATCTGGCTTGTTTGACCTTCTTCTTGCTAATCTGTGTTCCTAGGACCTCGGCTTGTTCATTGATCATTGCTCCTGCCTGCTGACTCGTACCCCACTACCTGTGCATAACCAAACTAGGCTTCTTCCTGACCTCGCTTTTGTTTGTCACCTGGTACTGCTCTGCTCACCTGTTGATGGCCAGCTAGTTCTCACTATGACTTCATAGTGTTTCTTTTCTGTGCCTGCTTCCTGCATTGAAGAGACTGACCTTCCCTGCCACTGTAACATGGTCCGACGCTCATGTGACTCTGTGCTCCTGTGTATCTGTTCTTCCACCCGGGGGCTCTGGGACTGGGGCTGCAAGGGAGGCCACCCTCGTTAACTCAGACTCCACCAAGGTATGTGACAGTGAGGACACAGCAGTCATATTGACAATGTGCTTTAGCTGGAATAGAAAAAGCACAGGGAATGCTGCTACTATTCTTAGGCAATTTGCTTAAGCACAGAAGCTCATAGTTTTGTTTGGGGGAGAATTTACAGACTGGGTGATTTACAGACAGGAGATTGAGGAAGACAGGTTTCAGAGCATTGTCACCCCATGACACAAAATGTCCAAACAAGGACCTTTATAATAATATCCCTAGCTGTTATTTTTATGAAAGCTGATAATTAAAACAAAACTATGCTTGAGTTATCTGTGTCCTGCTTGTGTGCACAGTTCTGTACACTCAAAAATCCAATGTCTGTCTGCAACAACTGCCTAAAAGCTAGTTCTTCAATTGTCAACACCTTAGCTACTTTCTTTCTATTAAGGTAGCTTGCCTTTTTTATTTTAGATTAGAACTATTAGCTCGGGCCCATTGGACAGTTGTTGCTGACACAATGCACCCAAAACACCTCACATCTTGACTCCAGATTAACCACAACCCCCTGCGATATCTTCGTATACTCAAAAAGTGTTTGGTCTTTTTTAGTTAAATGTACAGTATATAAAATAAATGTATTGATCTTCTAGTAACATCTTCACTGGGTGTTTGGTAGTCCTCTGTGATTAAGGTCAGATTAATTCATTAATATTCATTTATATTGATTTATTAACCCCTTCGTGACTGACGACGTACAGTGTACGTCGCCAGCATCGGGGCTGTTTAAACAGACTCCCGGCGACTACTTCTCAGTTACAACTCTCCCAGTCAAAGGGCAGCCGCCAGTAAGTGCAATTGTCACTTGCCTAGCTAAAGCTATCATGGAGTCAGCCACCTCTCGGCCTGGACATGGAGAGCTGCCTGCAAATCTGGTACAGTGTGGCTTCTGTCCTCCAGGCAACACAGCACTGCATCCCCAACAATTCATACCAGGCCCTTTAGACCAGGCCCTTGCAATAGCAATTTGACAGATGCCAGCCAAATGTCAATAGACTTGTACGCTGTCAAAAAATTTGTTCTGTTTCGTTTTTCGTTTCGTTTCGGAATATGCGTTATTTCGTATTTCGTAATTCGTAACTGAACTCAATACAACAGAAAGGCAGAGCCAGCCGCGATGTCACTGCTATCTCCGCTATCTGTTTACATTCAGCCAGCATCTGTGAAATTGTTCATTTTGCTGTGGGAGTTTGTTGCTTGCGGGTGGGTCAGCAGGCGTTTTTTTACTTCAACAAGTCAGCAGCATTGTGGACATTGCTGGACAATGTGATTGACCCTTGATTACCTTGTTGGATCAATTTTTGGAATTTTTTATTTTTAATTAAAGGAATAGTCAAAAACTTTTGTTGTTTTTTTTTAATTAAAGGATATTTTCTAAAAGTCTGGTTTCTTTATTTACATTTTAATTTAACTCTTTAGTGAATGAGTAGAGGTACAAGTACATCGGCATGGGGACAAGGTGCTTTCCCAGGGGGTCCCCCTAAAATCTAAACCAGCCCCTAATCTGAGCACTGGCCTGGCAGGGTAGAAAATGGGGTGGATGAGCGAGCAGTCCCCCTCCCTGCGCCATACCAGATCACATGCCCTCGGCATTAGGAAGGTGCTTTTCCAGGGGTCGCCACATTTTTCCCCATTTTTGGGGGGTGGGGTTCCCCCTTAAAATCACTACCAGACCTAAAGGGCCTGATACTACTTTTAGGGGAACCCCATGCCTTTTATATTTTTAACTTGGGGATCCCACCTAACTTATCTATCAGAGTCTGGTATGGTTTGGGAGGAGGACCCCACATTTTTTTTTTTTTTTTTACTATTTGTTTACTTTTTTTTATTCTTTTCACTACCTCTAAGGTAGCAAGCTGAATACGCGAGCTGAATGATGCTCAGCGGCATTCGGCTATTCACTCACTGCTGCTCAGGTGAGAATAGGGGTAAATAGGATTGAATGAACTGCCAGACGTTCGGCTCAGCCGATCCAGATTTGGATCAGCCGAGTCGAACGTTTTCTTCAATTTGGCTAAGCCGAAGATGATGTGCATGTTCGGCTGAACTGAAGAGAGCCGAAGCCGGCCGGTGTACAGCTAAAAATCAGGCGCACTCGGCTAAAGTGAATAGCCGAACGGGGTTTGGCTCACTTCACTTAGGATCGGGTTTTTACTCGGCTGCCTTTGGCAGCTTAGCGAATATCCCTATATCCTATATGTCTAGTTACTTCTGACACTACATCCCTAAATATTAGAAAAGAACATAGAAGGCAAAATATATGAGATTTTTAAGGTGTCTAATAGTATAAATTAAATTATACAAAACATTTTTTACTATCAATAATAAAAGTTCAGATGAAACACAAGAATTATTATCAATTAGAGTGTACAAAGGTTATACCACATTCCACTTTGATGACAAATGTCAACGATTGGTAAGAAGCCCACTTTGAAAAGCGTTCCACAGAACTTAGCTGCTTATTCAGATCACATGGGAATGATGTCTACAACAACATAAACAGCATCTAGTTAGATCAAGTACATTTAATTACAAGGATTATGAGAAATGGGTTTGCAGATAATTCCATATGTGAAAAAGACTTCTCAGTACATGGGACTGCAGGGGATGTCATGGCTGGAGAACAATAGACACCAATCATGCGGATATGCTAAATTCAATAAAATGCAATTTTTTGTTTTTACTTGCATGCTGCTGTTTAGTATGGGGAATGAAAATATATATTCTAGGTGGCCTTTTTAAGACAAGGTGTGATTTAATTGAATCTTCATAAGATTAAATCTGAACAAAGTAGATAGCAAGATATGCAAGTTATACTGTTGTGTGTATATTTGTGTTTTATCTATTAAACTTCTAACCAATGGAAGGTGTCTTGTAGGGTATAATGTTACATTCCCCTGCTAATGAAAGTAGAGGTCTTGCCCTAAAATAGTTGATAAGAAAAGGGCCATCACTTTTTGCATATCACGTCAGAAATATTGTAATTTACAACAGTGGAAAGCTGTGGGATAAGTATGATAAAGTCTATGATAAAAAACACTCCATTGTTTATACAGTAGTTGTATTCATTGTTATTTCATCTCTAATTCAACCCTCAATGACGTTGTACATCAAATGACTTGTATTAGCTATAACATCAATAGTTTTAGTCTACTCTATCAGCTACAGTTTTTATTTACTACTTAACCTGCCAGTTGAGTTTAGCAGCAGTAACTGCATACTAGAGCTCCTTTATGTTTCTTTATAAAGAAACTGTACTCAGTGAAGTTGATGGGAGAACGTATGCAGAGAATAGAGGGGGCAGCACAATATTTTACAGCTTGTTATTCAAATAATCGCACATCCTTTTAAATAAGTGATCTGGTCATCTGATCCCAACTCTTTTGCCAGTATAATCCTCGTCAGCAATCTCTGTGTGTTTGTCTCTTGTGTTTATTTTTGCTTTTAATCCACATGTATTAAAGGGCAGGAGTCTTAATTGGCAGTTTCCCCACTTTATTCCTTAACAGTGGTGCTGTATATACCCTAAGCCCTCATTCACACTAACAGGGTTATTCATAAAAGGGTGAAGAGTTTGAAGGGGGAAGGCAGGGAAGTGAACAGTCTAAGACAGGGGTGCCCATAAGATCGATCTCCTCCTGCCAGTTCGGCTTCTCTGGTGAGGAGAAAGAGAGAGACGCTCTGCCAGGTTCTGATAGCCGGTGCCTCTCTCTCCCCTCACCGCTCGGCCTTAGTTCTGTGACAACGGCTCCACCCCCCCTCCCCCACCAAGGCTGAAGTGCTTCTTTCACTTCTCCTCGAATCCCCCGCTGCCTCTGGCACGGGTTTTGCTCACGCGGTGATTGTGCGGCTGAATGTGTCTGAATGTGTCAGACGCTGCAGATGGAAATGGGCAGGACACCTCTCCCCATGTGCAACATCGGCCACATGAGCACCAGGGGAGGACAGGACGCTGGGGCCTCTAGGACGCACTGAACGCTGGGGCCTCTAGGACGAACTGTAATGTAAGTCAGCCGACTCCCTGCGTTCAGGTGCGGTAGGGGGTGTGGGGTTGTATTAAAGTCAATGGCACCGCAGCCATGCCCCCTGTCCACAGTGTGATCGCCCACACCCGGAAAGCAGGCACATTAGTGCCTGCATTCCGGTCCAGTGCGATCTGCAAAAATAGTGCTTGCAGCATTTTTGTGGATTGCACTGGACTGGAACGCAGGCACTAATGTGCCTGGGTTCCGGGTGCAGGCGATCGCACTGTGGGCGAGGGGCCTGCCTACGGTGCCTGGCTGCGGTGCCATTGACTTCAATGCACCGCCACGCCCCCTCCTGCCCCTGAATGGTGTTTTTTCGTGGTAGATCTCGTTGAGCTCATCATTTGAAAACTAGATCTCCAGATGAAAAATTGTGGGCGCCCCTGGTCTAGGACAACATAGCTGAACTGGAAAGTGAGCTGAATTGGAGAATTTTTTAAAGTCAGCTATGTTGTCTTAGATTGTTTACTTTTCCTGCCTTCTCCAAACTCTTGTGAATAACCCTGTAAGAATTTTGTAGCGCTTTTTCTGCTCGAAAAAAGGCTAAAATAAAAACGTTTTTAAAAATCCCATTCTTTTTTATGGACATGTTCATATCTGAGTGTTTTGTTGCTTGTAGCAAAACATCCGTCGCTGGAAAAAAAGCTACATAAGCTTCTTTTTGGCAGATTATTCAGTTTAATGGAAAAGCTAAAAAATGCTTGTTTGCTATGTTTTTACACGCTTGCCTTTTCACATAAATGTGTCCCAATCTGCTCGCAAAAACGTGCAACTTTATATGGAAAAACGTACTAAACAAAAGGCGCTGAAAATGCAAATTTTTTATGTTGCTCAGATGTGAATAAGGGCTAAAGCTGAGTTAAATTTGGCCGGTTCTTGATGAACCAACTGAAATTTAAGCCATAGGTGGCCCTGTCGGCACCATTTCACTTTACAAAAGATAATTTTTCAATTGAGGAGCTAGTCTGAACATTTTCTGACAAACAGTGCCTGCATCCAATCGGATTGGAATAGAAGCTGTTGAATACAATAGACAGCAGCAGGGATTCCTCCATTCCTGCTGTTTACTGTGGATGGGGGAATCGATGGATTTTTCTCGTTCAGGACATGGGCTGAATGAGAGATATTCGAAGAGTATATGGCCAGCTTTACAGTTATGGTCTGTTTACACTTGAGCTTTCATATGCAACTACACACAGTGATTAAAAAGATATGTGCCATTATGGCTGATAACATTCAAGTCTTGCATTTTAGACAAATAATTTTTATAAGTTCTGCAAGAAACATTTTCACTGCATTTTGTATGTGCTATACAAATGATGGGCACAACATGAAAATAAAATGAAAAATGCATCACCGTACCTTAAAAATAACACATGGAAAGCAGCAGTGTAAAATGACCTCAGCAATGACAGGTAGTATTGTTCAGATAAGTGCCCATGTATTGTGTATTTCTTTTTGGAAATATATTACTCTATAATACCAAACTTTTCTCAAGCATTTTCTGTTCTGTAATTTTGGTAATCAAGCCAAAAACTAAGCTTATTTGAAAAACGTATGACAAATATAACTGTTCTAAGTAATTCCGTTGTCAGGCATTAGTTTACACAATTACATGTTTTCTAATTCTAACATAGTTTTAATTATAGTTTTTGATATTTGCTTGGTGCCTGAATTAGACAGATAAATGACTAATGTCTCAATGCCATTTATAACTCTCAGTGTGTTCCAAGCGTCATCAAAACCATGCTCAACTTTCATCATCGATCTTAATAGTAAAAAAAAAGACTTTAATTCTCATATTATGAAATCTTTTTGACATCATATAAATTAGCTTATTAGAACAATGGCAGGGAAAATTGATTGACAGTAGTTTTTACTCTTCTGTGATTGCTAGTCTAAGCAGTTGAATGCAACATCAGCACAGCCCAGGAAAATAAATACATCCACAGGCAAGGATTTATGATTAGCTTATTTTTTGTCATTGTCTCAAGCTTGCAGCAAACATTTAACACTTAATAATGTCATGCCTGTCATCAATAGCTTAACAAGATTGCTGTGTTTCTGCTTTGAACAGATCAGGCAAAAGTACTTTCTGTAGACAAGGAAATACTCCCATTTATTACACATACAAGATCATTTTTAATGTTGTTTTACTAAGTCCCTAATGATCATGACATTAGCACTCTGACATTTGCATCTGATTTATGGCTTAGGATATAAAACACTCTCACCGCAGCTCTTAATATTTTAATTGGAATTCATCTGATATTTTTTTTAGAAAGTTGAACATTCCAGTTTTAACATGTAGCCCTTAGCAGTGTGTGTATTTATTCCCTGGTACTATTGACAGAGCCTTTTCTATATGACATGTGCCTAAGGCACACAGTAAAAATGCCTTACAGCTCAAGGTCATTGTGAAGTTTTTAAATGACCCTGGGCTGGCCCCTGAACCAGTTTTACTTAAATTGGAGTTATAATGATGTTCTTGCATGCACAATGATTAAATTAAATGTAACATAAAGATATATAAAAAATAACCTTGTGCACTGTGCTTAGGCCCTTATTGCTAAAACGTAGCTACGCCTCACCAAGCAACAGCAAAGAAACTCTGACACATAAAAATATTAGTGGCTGTATATCTCAGCCTTAGTGATCTGCAACATTCTAGCAACCACAACCTGCAATAGTATTCCAGTTATTAAACAAACATTCTATTGCAAGAACTAAGCTGTCAAACATTTTACAAAGATTGGGTGACAGAAGCTAGTTATTACACACAAATCATCATTATTGCTTAAAGTGAATATAATATAGTGCCTAGTGTATGTTGAATATGCGGTACTTAGCTTTATTTCCAATATGGTGTGTAACAATCACAGGGTAACAATTGATAATAGTTAAGCTAGTTAACTTAAAGGACAACTGCACTTTTATAATAAACTTTTCTAACCTAGCTTTAGACCCGTCCTGAACTTATCTCTATTTATAACCCCCACATTAGCTTCTGGCATTTCCCTGTGCCAGAGAAGCTCCAAGTTCCTGGGTCAACCAGATACAAGTCTTTAAAGGCTCAGTGTGCAGTCACACGCTGGTGCCAGCAAGGATTGTTGTCCAAAGAGAAGAAAGCATTGCAAAGAATGGGATTGTGGTGCAAGAGGATGGGGGCATGATATAGACAAGTATAGTATAAAAGTACAGTTGTTTTAAAGCCACTTGCTGTCCGGAACAATTTCTTAATATTTGCACACGCATGATCAAATCTGAATTTTTGGATAGAAAACAGCTTAAAACCCCCAAACAATTATATGTTTTTTGAAAGCAGAGGACCTGTAGAAATGCTAGTTGCATTTTTTTTATTTTGCACGGTATTTGCGCAAATGTTTATCAAACCAGTATTTTTGGGATAAAATACACTAAAATGGAATTTAGTGCACAAAAACGGAATATAATACCCAATTTTTGGGGGAGACCAGTAGCTTCCTCTGTGGTGTTCTGCCATGGACACCCTGCCTGTTCAAAGACTTACCTGTGATAGACTCATGGACAGGGATGTTTGCCAGTTTCTGATATACAGTAGAGTTCTATAGGGTTCTTCTTTACCTCATTGAGGATTCTGCTTTGCGTCTGCGTTGTACCTTGGGAGTCAACTCGGTTGGGCGCCCACTTCTAGTAAGAGTAGCCACTGTACTAAACTGCCTCCATTTATAGACAATTTGTCTAACTGTCAATTGATGGATGCTTAAACACTTTGATATTCCTTTGTATCCCTTTCCAGCCTTATGCCAATAAACTACTCTTGATCATATGTCTTTAGAGAGCTCCTTTTTGTGAGACATGGTTCACATAAGTTGATGCTTCTTATGAACAGCAATCTTATAAATGCTTGAGTGTCTTTTATCAATCAAAGTAGCTCCAAACCACACCTTCAAACTCATTTAATTAATTGAACTCCAGGTGTGCAAGCTTTTAAGTAATTCGTCTATGGGTTCACTTATTTTTTTACTCCAGCACTGTGAATGTTTAATGGATGCATTCAATAAGGACACAATAAATTAGAATAGTTTGTTAAAGGCTTAAGTACATTGTGTTTGTCTATTGTTTTGAGTTAGAAGAAGTCACATTTTATTTTTAATTAAAGGACATTACTGCAGAAAACCAGTTAATTCCAAAGGGGTTCACATACTTTTGCTTGCCACTGTATGTAGACTTTTACACCTAATTGAACAGATATTATTATAATTTTTGGATGACCTAAACTTTTTTTCTCCTTTTCCCCTCTCTTTTGCCTATTGGTTTTAAAAGTTAATTTATTTGCATATAGTTTTTCTTATCCAGATATTAGAAGGTTTTGCAGTGCTTTTTAAAAGTCCTTTACATGTTGTATTTGTATTCCAACCTGTATTATTAATTTAATACTGCATATGATTGTTATCAATAATGTTTAGTATTGTCCCATGTAGATTTAAGGGTTATTATGTTCAAGCACGTGTGAAAGTCTGCATATGCCCTGTATCTCCGAGATCATTAGACTTGACAAAGGGGGAACTTGCCTTGAAACATGTTGCCATGGTAACCACACGATACAGAAAGTAGGCAGGTAACACAGGTTACCAGGCTTCAGCCACTGCTAGATCACTGTTAGAGCTCTGGCATGGACCATGCCTAGAGCTGTGGGAGTGTTTGGCATCTTCCCCTGGTCTGTCCGCTGCATCAGTGTGGAGGATCTGACTATCAACTGCACACAAACTGGCCCCAATTGCTGCCTCCCCTACAGCTGCTTTTAAGCCTATTAAATGTAAGTGTACCAAGTTATTATTACACATAAATAAAAATTGATCCAATAATGTGCCAGTTCAGTGCAATCTCCTTTGTTTCATATATTTTGAGGGCATATCTGTTTGTGTGACAACTCTGTAAGAGTTTATTCACTAAGCTACTGAAGGCAGCTGAATGAATAACCTGGCCGAGTCAAAGCCTGTCCAGCCATTCACAACGGCCATGTATGGCTATTAGTAGATGTACATCGGCTGCATTCAGCTCACTTCACCTCCCTTCAGTTCAGCCGAACAGCCTCAGCACGTTCGGCTAAACCAAAGGCAAGAATCCGTTCACCTCAGCCGATGCAACATCTGGAGCAGCTGAGGTGAACGTTCAGCAGTTCATTCACTGCTGTTCACCTCTATTCTCAAAGAGGCTAAACAGCAAAGAGTGAATAGCTGAATGCTCAGCTCAGCATTCAGCTCAGTCATTCTGTTCACCACCTCCCATATTATACCAGACCCTTTAGGTCTGGTAGGAATGTGAGGAGGGACCACCGATGTAAAAAACAAAACAAATGCACAAGGTTCCCCTACAAATTCATACCACACCCTTTAGGCCTGTTAGGAAGTTTAGGGGGGACCCATGCCCAAAAAATGAAAAAAAAAACAGATACCCCCTAAAATTCCCAACCAGACCCCTAATCCCTTGCACTGGCGTGGCAGGGCAAGAAAGGGGGGGGGCGAGCAAGCCCCCCTCCCACACCATACCAGGCCACATTGGGAGAGTGCTTTTCCAGGGCGGACCCCTGGAACAGCACCTTGTCCCCATGCCGATAAAACACAAGGTTGTGGGGGTCTGCGGGCGGGGGGCTTATCTACATCTGGGTACCACCCAGATGCCGCCCCCCTTGTGAATGAGTAAGGGGTCGTTGTTACCTCTACTTATTCACCAAAGAGAAAAGTAAAATGTAAATAAACAGACAACACCTTAGAAAAAAATATTTTAATCAATCACGTCATCCAGCAATGTAATCCACCAACAATGACGATCAATGGCACCTGCCAACTCACTGAAATGAAAAAAGTCTTGATGCTTGCTGCCCCGACCAACTGCCACCACTAAAGTTCAAATTTAACAGCTCCGCTCACTAATGTCAACAGATGGGCGGAGCGAGTCGTGGCATCACAACTCGCTTTGCCCACCTGTTTTCAAGGCCAGTGAGCTGCCATAGCATGAAAACAAATGGACGGAGCAAGTTGTGGTGTGAACTTGGTGGGGAACCCTATGCTGTGTTTTATTTATCTATCTATTACAAACTTGCAGGGAGTAGATAGCTTCGGCTTCAGCTGTCCCGAGCCAAAGCATATGCATTCAGCTCAGCTGTGTGCTTCGGCTGCTGTATGGGCTATTGTTCAATAGCCCATACAGCAGCCCTACGGTTCGTCTGAACCGGAGGGTTCCTGCAGCCGACGTGAGCCAAAGTATTAGCCGAACATTGGGCTAAATCCTTCGGCAACTTAGTGAATAACCCCCAAAGATTGGAACTCCATTATTTTTGGTTAGATTTTCCTCTGTTTAGCCTTGAGAACAGGAAGTTTAGCCTTGAGAACTATGTTTAGCCTTGAGAACAGGACAAAGGCAGCAAAATGAATAGCCATTCCCTGCTTTATCCAAAACTCAAAAAAATAAAAAAAACTTTAGCTTTATATACACTTTACTGGCTTTACAAATACAGATTACATATCACTGAAACTCTGATACGTGTGCTAGAAATGTACCCTTTAACAGGGCTATAAAACCTGGCTGACACGACTATAAAAACACTCATTAAATAGTGAGCTTTACAATTAATTTAATTAACATTGACTGTGTATTATCTGTTTATTGAGATTTAAATCAGTTGCCACATTCTCATTCTGTATTGTTCAGATTACGTTGTTCCATACTATAGATTTCAGCAGGTATTAAGAAACGATTCATTTGCATGATCCTGCAAAATTTTCTGTTAACCAACTTAGATAATAGAGGCCTATAATGTGACTGTATGTGTTAGAGTGAAAGTAAATGATACAGAGAAATCAAACTACTTGGAAGTGATATGCATCCACCATTGCTGATAATGTGTCTGCATTCCGACCCCTAAGAATTATTGTGAAACCAGGCAGAACTCATGACAGATCAGGGGTTTGAAGCACAGGAACCCTTGCAGTGAAACGAATCAGGAAGTGTCTTTAGAACCTATGCTACCTGAGCAACCAGGTCAAATAAACGTTTTTTTATTTAATGAAGATCCGCTGCCAAGGCATGTCTTTTACAATAGAGGATCTCATTCACGGTCTCAGTAGAATCTGAGCAGTTATAAGTAACATTCAGAAATGCGCTAGAAAGTCATTGATTTCACTTGATGGTCCTAATTAGCCATTTGTATAGTTCTATAATTAAATATGTTCCTTTCTCATCAAGTTTTTCACTTTAGTAATGATACCACTGTGCCACAAACAGGCTCCATGCTGTTTGGTTTGGGACTTATTCATAGCATTTAATTGGTCACCTAGTGGTTAGCCAATAACCCCTTCTATGGGAAGCAACACTCTGAATGCTGTTAATGGGCTAGAGGCACAGTGATTGCCTCCTGGTACTCAGCAGTACTGGGAATAAAGCAATTTCCTCCACTGTGTTGTGTGCCCAATAGCTAATCCTCTCTACTTTTGAAATGCACACTATTTGGTTATAAGTATTTGTGCTGCCTTACTTACCACTGGGTTGTTAATAGGCAGTGATTCTTCAATGCTCCTTCAGTGATGTTACAGTCTGCTTGCTGACTGCTAATTAAAACAAGTTTGCACTCCAAGACTGCAACAAAAGGTAGCAAGGTCAACTTGTTTCTCAGAGTCCTCTTTTATTCTGTAATGCGTACTTTAAGGTCAGAATTATGTATAGCACATCTATTAGAGTAACCACAATCACCACTCACTGCTTAATCTGCATGCAGGGCCCTCGTTAGCCCCCAGTCTGTGCTGCATTAAAACACTGTTAGAATTTGTCAAATGAGCAAGTGAAAATTATTTTCACTCACTGTTTTTAATTCTGGTGCAAAATATTAAGTTTTGATCTTGAAGGTGTCATCCAAGCTCATTTTTAATTCTTAAAAAAACACTGATTATGAAGCTTTTTCGGCAGTAATTCTCAAATATAACTGTTCTTCTTTTAAATAGTATGTTATGTGACATAGCAAGCATTAGTTCTGCTGGTTCTACAAATAGTTTTTACATGTGAAGGCAAGGGGCTCAGGAATTACTATTAAATCAGTTTGTATTTTTTCCTGAGAACAAATTTATATATAACACATTATTTATAAAAACAGAGGGCAGCATATTTTAATGAAAAGTTAATTATCTTCTCTCACAACTACCATCTTGTAGCTTAACTTCAGTACTTTTCTAATTTCTCTGACACCTTGGCAGAAAATTCTCATGGGTTTCATTGGTTCACTTACAGGTCCATATTGTACAATATACACTATACAAGTCCAAGTACTGCCAAGTACTCAACCCTGTGAACCAAAAAAAGCTAATCTAACCAGTTTCTAATATTACAATATTAGAATAGGTCTAATTTTGTATACACTCACAAATATATATGAAAACACACAAGGTTGACAACTCCAAAGCACTTTCAAGGCATTAATCATACTCTAACCCATAATAGAGCCCACATTTTGCAATCAGGAAATTACATAATTAGTTTGACATAAGACTCATCCAACTAAACTCTTAAGAAAAATAAGTGTCATTACTCTCAGAAAAGCCCAGCTGACCTAGCTAAACAGGAAAAATCCTTCTTGACCCCCTACTGGCGATTACATACATTTATATGTCAGCTTTATACTATGCACTTTTAATCTGAATTCTAGAACTGGCCTACACAGTCAGATGGTACCATGTGTGAGCATATTAATTTGTTTTTAGTAATGTATGACTGTTCTGCCTCAAGCAGGAAGGAAAAATAATTAGGCCTACCTACCTGCAATATCAAATTCAGCCATGAGATGAAGCTGAAGAAAAAACATCTCTGTTTATTGCATCTTAGACTGTTTTTCAGGAGGTAGACACTGGCAAAATGAAAAACTGTTGAGGGACATCTCACTTAATCCCCCACTTACCCTCATGCCTAAGTTTGCCTAAGTTGAGCAAGCAATACATGCAGTAAGGACAGGACACAGAAGGGTGGGGTCTGTCTCTCAATAGGCTAAACAAAGTTATAGTAAGTATAAAAATCTTGTTTTCATTATTGTCCATTGAGTGACAGGCACATGAATTCATAGACGTTTGACATCAAAACAAGTGTCCAATAAAGGGATGGCTAACAATCATTGAGAGATCCAACAAATGTAGAATCTTATTAGAAAAGTATCTGAAGGAATACTTGGGGAAACATGGGGGAGCGATATGGAAATTGTTACTATGAGAAATGGCGCCAAGAATAATTGCAAAACAACTCATGTCTCAGTGTTAGAGCAATACACTGTTAAACTTCTGCAGTACCTCCTTTAGCAGTACTTACCTGTAGACCTGCACCACCTGTGTCTTCCATGCCTGCCCAAGCCTTTTAGTGCTAATGACTCAAATGTGCCCAGTGCACCCAGTGACTCAAAACATGCTTCCAGTCCACATGTTATCTAGTGTCTTCAGTGTGCTTAGTGACTCCTCCCTTTCCACATTTCATTTAGTAACTCCAGTGCCCCCAGTGACTCCAAATGTGCTCTCATTTGTCATATAGTGTGTCCAGTGTGTGCAGTATGGCAAGTTGCTCTAAGTATGCTCCTAGTGTATGTGTAGTGTATGTGTTATCTGCCCTGAGTGACTCTAATTGGACTCCCAATCCATGGGCCATCTAGTAGCTCTAGTGTGCCATGGGACTCCAAGTGTTTTCCTAGTCCATGTGTCATTTAATAGTTCCAGTGCACCCAGTGCTTTAACTGCACTCCCAGTCCACATGTCATCTAATGACCCCAAGTGCGCCCTGTGCACCCCTGTGTATCTATGCAGCCTCTGATTCAGCCCTGCATAATCTGGATGATCCTTCTCTCAGTGAATATGAACCCATGTTGGTGAAACTACTTCTAGAAAGAAATGTGTTACTTTCTTTCCTTGCACAAAACAAATAAAAAAAAATATTAGAAGTATTAAGGGCTGGGAATCGAGTATGAGTTTTTTCTTAGTGCCAATCTGAATACAAATAATTTCACCAACAGTTTCTATTGTTTTACAGTTTTCAGAGATAGATTGGCTTGATCTGTTCAGTAGTTTTTATGATTTTAAAGCTGGTTGAAAGTGGTTGAAGTTGCCTGAACATTGCCATGTGTATGCCAGCATAAGGGAGACTACTACAGAGTCCTTGGCCACACAAATATTTCTAATTAGAGCAGCAAACTGCATAGTTTACTGTAGCTTTGGTTTTTGTAGCTTGTCCTTGTGCCTTAAGCAGCTACTCTCTTTGTACATTTTTTCATGTATGTGTGATTTATTATGGTTTTCCAAAAGGATTTGAACATGCTCAGCAGTTATGGCTGCACTACTAACTCATAGATGAAAGTGTGCTGCACAAAAGATAGATATTGCATGGCATACCTCTCTAAAGTAGCTTAGAAAAAAAGAAAACTCACAGGATCACCTTTTAAATGAATATAATTTTTAGCAGAGGAATGAGAAAGCAAAAAGGGATATTGTAAGCTTTAGCATACCACATACTGTATCTTACAACATCTTATTAATCTACCATGTGACAAAAATGTGATACTCCATGAGATGTAAAGCAAGCATGTGGCCTCTGCTAACCTGGAAACCAGACCCTGATCTGTAGAGAAGACATGCTCAGTTTATATTCAGAGCTTCTATATGCGGACTCTGACCAGTTTGAAAAGTCAATCTCTGGCCCACCTCCTTCAGCCCCCTGCACCTCCCTATTGGCCAGTGAATCAGCCCATCATATTTTGTGGTTAAGGAAGAGATGCAGGAGCAGGGAAAAGGTGCAGTTACATTAACATAATAAAAAAGCTGGGGAGCAGTTTACTAAGTTACCAGAGTCCAAAGATATACTTTATGAAGTTAAATGTGCAAAAATAAACCCAATAGGTTACATCTACAAATATAAACGTGGGGCAACCACTACATGCACATTTTAATATTTAAAAATGTATTGTTGATCAAAAATATATATCTTACAATTGAAAGGACTAAAATATCCATACAGGAGGCCAAAAGCACATATTTGAACAAACATTTATCTATACAACATGTTTTCCAATCTGTTTGTCTTTCCATTGTTTCTACAAACTACAACTACCATTTATAACATGTCCACTTGTAGATTGTTTATACAGTTATGAAAGATACTAGATACTGTATCCATTGCTTTAACCACTTTAACCATGTTTAAGTACAATGGCTGACTCCTGATGGCGGATGGACGTTTATCACCGTCTTTTTTCACTTACGCTTGTGCGCCCCTCCAGGTGCGAGCGGTCATCAATCACGGTTATCATTAAATGGATGAGCAATAAAAGCTTTTAAAGCGTCGCCTATGGGCAATTATTGGTACAGAAGTTTTTTACGATTTTACGGGCATGCCTAATTTTAAGGCTTGGCATGTTTGGTATCTATTTACCTGACATGACCAAAAAAATGTAGCAGAATACATTTTGGCCTAATGTATGAAGAAATGTTATTTCGTTATTTTCGTAACATAACATAGTGAAAACTGGGTAGGGGGTTCAAAGTTTGCGGTACTTTTTACTTTATATAGTACAAAATGAAAACCCCATTGGTGATTAAAAACCACCAAAAGAAAGCTGTACGAGTCCCCAAAAAAGATATAAAATGCATCTCAGTACAGCATTGTATGAGTGAATAAATGTCAAGCAAAGTACCTCAGCACTGAATACTGAAAAATGGCCTGGGCAAGAAGGGGGTTTAGCACCCTGGTCCTCGAGTGGTTAAAAATGTATTATACTTTTTCGAAGTAATACTATATTTTTTCTCTATTTAACTTTTCCTCAGTTCAAATTGTGCACACACTTTTGTTAGTTAAATATAAGGTAAATGGGAAAAAAGCATAATCAACAAAATCTCTTTGGAGAGGCATGTCATTTTTTACCAAGCCATATTAAAGTAGAGGAAGTCCAACAAAAGAATAAACATACTAATACAGAAAGTGTCAAACAACTGATGATGTATTTTATAGTGTCTTTAAATATGTGTTTTTGAAAAACATAGCCTCCAAAAGAAATACCTCCCTCTGGGATTCCTCTGACAAAGGTAACACATGCAACCCTATGTCAGAGAGTTCCGCATGCAATTCTTATAATACAATCAATTATTTAAAGGATAAGTGCCCTTTAAAACAAAGTGCACTCATTTTTTGGCCCCCTTTAAGATGACATCACCAATCCCTCTACCTGCAAAGATGCATAGTTACTGATATCTGACAGGCTTGACATCTGTTGTTTGTTTACATCCTGCAACGGACATTACCTTCTTCTGATTACGCCTAAGCAGTACATCCCCATTGACTTCTATGTAGCTTGTCTACCTTTGTCACCTGCATGGAAGACAAGCCCCACAGAAGTCAATAGTAGTGTACTCAGGGCCGGATTTACTCTCCCTGCCGCCCCAAGGCCAGGTTCTGCGATGCACCCCCCCCCACCCCCTCGCCCCTTCCCATAAAGAGCACAGCTTTCCCCTCTCACTGTCTACACGGAGCGGCAGGGTTACTTTTAACGCTGCTGCTCTGCTCACTGCAGTGAGAGACTCGGCGGCGGAGGACGGAACCAGAGGAGAGAGGTAAGTGCAGAGGGGAGGGAGGAGGCTGCACACTGTTTACATGTGAACTCGCCGAGTTCACATGTAAACTAAAAATCGTCTGCCTCACTCTACATTTAGTCCTGCGTGTACAAAGCAGGACTGAATAAAGAGAGGGCAACTTCCCCACAAGGACATCGCTGCCGCCCTTCTGCGCCCTGCCACCCTTCTGCGCCCTGCCGCCCCGAGGCCGGGCCTCGGTGGCCTTGTGGGGAATCCGGCCTGAGTGTACTGCTCAGATGCAGCCAGGAGAAAGAGAGGTCCACCACTGGATGCAAACAAACAGCAAGACTGGGCCTGTTGGTACTCGGTAAGTATGTATCTACATTGGTGGTCATTCTAAAATAGTTTTTAAAGTGCACTCATCCTTTGAGATGTTAAAATGATAACCTATTGGGCAGGTGATAATCATTGTATTATAAGTGCTGTATTCTCCTAGCACATGTATTTAGGTTTATGTTTGGGAAACATATGCTGTTCTGTAAGTAACTTTTATATTCAAAGGATTTTAAATGAATTACCTTATGTGTATGTCAAAATTCACTTTATTCATGACTGAAAAAAGTTTCTTTAAAAAAAAAGAATAACTGTAATTGAAATCTCTACTTAGTTTAAATCTAATAAACCTTGAAACCTTTCTGCAGTGCTGTGTGTGGTTCTTCCCATAATCACAGACAAATTGCTTCATGCAACTCCATTTTCATTATACAAAGAGATGAAAGTTTGGAAAAATCAGCGTGGTATAAAGTCTCCATGCATATGCTATGGTGGCCATTTCTTACAAGCCTCCTCGTTGCTACTTTTTTTTTTATCAGAATGCATTAATAGTGAACTAGAAATAATAAAAATGACCACTTTTACTAGATGAAACTAAAGATATTTCTTAGAAAAGCAGAATATGTGAGATTTATGAAATGTTATGAAAATGCTTTTGTCTTTTTCTTTCAAGAACATAGCTAAAACTGGCATTCATTTTTATGAAACAGTAGATTCTGTTGGCGGGATCCCATTGGCGGTATCCTTCAGTGCTGGAAGCTAACATATTGTTATTTTTACCACTGTTTGTGAAAAGGGGGCTTTACTTTTTATTACTTTTTATTTAAATATTTTCACAACTAACTAAATAACTCATGCTTGTTAGTGTTCACAATAATTCAAACAAATTCAAGTGTATAATGCTATTAAAATGATATTTTCATTTAATTCTATAAAGATTTCATATGTAAACTTCATAGCTATTATTGTAACAAGCCTATCGGGCTACGACCCTCCGGCGGACACAGAAGGTGTATTGTGCAGGCGCGCCGCAGAGCCCCAGGCAGAGTCAGGGCATCGCATTGCGCACCTGCGCATCGGATCTCCGTTCTCTCCCAGCTGCCGGTCAATTACGGCACTGCGGATGCGCGCCGCGAGACTCCGCCCCCTGCCATTCGTGCAGTCGGCTTAATGCCGCTGCTCACTGCTTGATCAGCGTCTTACTATTGGAAGTAGCAGGATGCTGGTCAAACAGTGTCCTCCTTGCTAACCTCCTGGGACCCCTCATCTGAACCTCTGTTAACACAGACTTACCTGACAAGACCCCTGCTGAATCAGAAGCTCCAAACTGCAAGTACTTGGCAAATGCCCTATGTGTGAACCTGTCTGTGAGCTGATTGCTATCAAACCCTTTCTCTGAGTTACCATAGAGTTCATCTCTCTTTCTATTACCAGTATCAATTGAAGGAAATGGTTAATGCACCTTTGTGAGTCGTATGCTGCTTTGTCAGGGTTAAGGTGCCCATACACCTTACGATTATCGGACGATTTTCGTATGCGATCGACTTTTCGTCCAATAATCGTATGTGGGCATTGCAGTGTCCGACCGACAGTACTGTACAATCGTATGACTTTTGACGGTCAAGCATGTTTGAAAACTTTGCTAGATCGTACAGTTTTCGTAAGGTTGCTGGCGTTTCCGTCCGTCAAAAGTCGTACGATCTACACTGTAGACATGTGCGATTCGTTTCATTCTGAATCGAAATTCGGACGAATTTTCGGAAATTCTGACATTAGGATGTATCCGAATTCCGAATTACAGATATAACGAATGCAAACAAATCCGAATTTCCGCATGGCATGGGTAAGAAGGGGGTTAAGCACCCTGGTCCTCAAGTGGTTAAAAATGTATTATACTTTTTCAAAGTAATAATATAGCGGTAGTTCGTTCGAATGTTTGTTTCGTTTTCGTTTCGTTCGTTGGAGCAAAGTGACATTAGAGAAGGAGAAAAACATTTTTCCCTCTCAAATGTCACTTTGATGCAAACGAACGAATGAACGAAACGGATAAGAAACGAAAATGAAACGAACGTTCGAACGAACTACCGCTAACTAATTTCGTCCGAATCCGAAATTCCGAATCCGAATTGACTTTCACACCCGAATCCCGAAAAACCAAATAACACAAATCCGAATAAAAACGAAACAAAACTAAACAAATTTTTTGGCAGTGAACATGTCTACTACACTGCGAAAATACAGCAAATCAATTACCGCATTTTCGTTAATTACGGCTAAATTAATCTTGCGATCATCGGGGCAGGATGGGGCTACCGTACGAAAATCGACCGACTATTCGATCACCAGACGAAAAGTTTCGTCCGATAATCGTAAGGTGTATGGGCACCTTTACATTGTGAAACAAATTGCATAAGTTTAATTGCTGTATCCATGCATAGCTCGTTTTGAGTGCCTGAGCAGTTACACCTCAAATCAGTACTGCGTACTCCATTTTCACAGTTATCCTGCCTGCTGGTTGTTACGGGCACTAACACCAACCAAACCAAACCTGTGATTTCCACGTGATATACCTGGGGTATGATGTGAAGCAGCTCCCTCTCCACCTTATTCAAATACAGGGTACTGAGGTGATAGCTGCACAAATGATCCCAATCCTTTTCCCCTGAGGTGTCATCTCCGCAGTTGAGATCCAGAAACTAGCCATGAGGGGCAAGGCATTACAATTATTTACATGATGTCTTTTTTCATGGACTGACTCTTTATGTAAAATCATACAAAACTAAAGATCTTCAAAGTTTTTTTGGTATCAAAAGTGAACTATAAACACATCTGTAGAAAGTAAATGACAGCCAGGGTATATATGGAATGCTTTTCTAATCACTCTTAAGGTGCTCATACACCTTATGATTATCGTACTATAATCGTATGCGATTGCGTTTTCGTCCGATAATCGCAAGTTCTATGGGCAGTGTACAACCGCAAATACTGTACAATGGTACGACTTTTGACTTTCAAGCATATTGAAACTTTGGTCGATTGTACGATTATTGCAAGGTTAGTGGCGTTTCCGTACGTCAAAAATCATACAATCTACACTGCTCATGCGCAAACGAAAATACGTGCGGTTGATTACCGCAATTTGTCCAGGTGCTTTTCTTTAATTACGGCTAATTGAACCTTGCGATAATCGGGGCATAATGGAGCCGCCGTACGACAATCGTACCACGGTTCGATCATCGGACGAAAAGTGTCGTCCGATAATCGTAAGGTGTGTGGCCACCTTTAGGGACATATTTATAAAGCAGTAACAGTAACTTTCACCAAGCATTCTCTGGTGTTGAATCAATCACTGTCATTTAAAACACATGTACCTGTGTAAAGGCTCATTGCTTTATAAATATGCCTCTTAGAGTATATAAATAAAATAACAGTTGTAAAAGGCCTATGCCAGGTTCGTTGAACACTTTGAAAGCAGAATAGGCACAACAAGACACCTTTGCTGATATTAACATTTAAACACATAGGACCTGAACCACGATCTCTCAGTAATGTAATAGGATACATCAGTAGTGCCAAAATCACACTGTTCGAAAAACAGCCAAAGAGACACATCCATCAAGTGGCAGGTCAGCTGCCACGTGTAAGCATCATTGTAATATACAGTAGATGATGATGATGATGGTAATAAAGAAGAAAATACCTTAACCAAAAATGTAATACACTATATTGCTAAAAGTACTAGGACACCCCTCCAAATCATTGGATTCAGGTTTTCCGTGAAATTTCCTTTCTATTAAATATTCCATTGTCAACTGTTAGTGGTATTATAACAAAGTGGAAGCAACTGGGAACAACAGCAACTCAGCCACAAAGTGGTAGGCCACGTAAAATGACAGAGTGGGGTCAGCCAAGTGTAATGCAAAGTGTCAGATGCAGTGGTGTAAAGCACGCTGCCACTGGACTCTAAAGAAGAGAAGACGTGTTCTCTGGAGTGATGAATCGCGCAGTTCTGTCTGGCAATCCGATGGACATGTCTGGGTTTGGCGGTTGCCAGGAGACCAGTACTTGCCTTACTGCATTGTGTCAAGTGTAAAGTTAGGTAGAGGGAGGATTATGGTGTGGGTTGTTTTTCAGGGGTTGGGCTTGGCCCCTTAGTCCCATTGAAGGGAACTCTTAAGGCATCAGCATACCAAGACATTTTGGACAATTTCATGCTCTCAACTTTGTGGGAACAGTTTGGGGATGGCCCCTTCCTGTTCCAATATGACTGCGCACCAGTGCACAAAGCAAGGTCCATAAAGACATGGATGAGCGAGTTTGGGGTGAAGGAACTTGACTGGCCTGCACCCGAAAGAACACCTTTGGGATGTATTAGAGCGGAGACTGCGAGCCAGGCCTTCTCGTCCAACATCAGTACCTAACCTCACAAATGTGCTTCTGGAAGAATGGTCAAACATTCCATAGACACACTCCTAAACCTTGTGGAAACCTTCCCAGAAGAGTTGAAGTTGTTATAGCGTCAAAGGGTGGGCCAACTCAATATTGAACCCTACGTACTAACATTGGAATGCCATTAAAGTTCATGTGCGTGTAAAGGCAGGCGTCCCAATACTTTTGGCAATATAGTGTATATTGCAGCTTATTTATTCTTAGATGTGGTGGATGGATTAGTTGTCTTCTTTTGGGCTTTTTTCAACTTCTTTTAACAGACCAAACTGTCCAAAAAATGTAGTAGATAGGGGGTTGAGACGAACTATTTCACACTAACAGGGATGCTTACAACAGGTCTTATTCATTTATGTATAAATCCAGCATAATTTCACCATTTCCTGCCCAGCATGACCTGGGTCATCCCTTCCATTCATTGGATTTTAGTTCTTTCAATCATGGAGGTCAGCATTTCATGGTTGCTACCTAGGGCAATCTGCATGCAAATGCAGTCTGCCTAGGAATGCACACTGTTGCAAAATAACACCCACCCATCAAGGACCTGTCCACTGCTTGCATCAGGGCTGAGGGTTCTTGAGAGCAGTACTGAGGCAGTGTGCTGTGATGTTTTCAGGAAGCTCTGTACAGCACCCTGATGGCCCCTCCCACCAGCAATGACCTGCCTCCATTGCATAGAGAAACGCAGAGACCCAATTAATCACTGGATCGAATATAAAGTATGTAATAAAATTACAGGGACAAAACATTAAGGTTTTACCAGGGCAAGCAAAATATAAGCAGATTAAACGTAAGCTTTACAGCAATTTAGGAATTCAAATGCAAGACATCAGCAAAAGGATGCATGGTGCTTGCAATTTAGTAACATAAAATGATTTGGGGGTAGCCAGCAACACAGAAGAATATATTTGTCAAGGAAATGGTGGATCAGAAGACCACAAATATATTGTGGACATGCATTCAAGCCTGCATGCAGCCACCGGGCCCAGTTAAGCAACTAGAATGCTGTCAGGCCTTTACATATATAGAAATCATATTATCCCAATTAAAATCTTTGAACACTGAATATTCTTACTCTACATAATAGTCTAATTTGTTTTCTTATTTGTAGAGAAACAGTCAGAAAGAGACATTTGTTAGAATCTCAATCTTCTGTCATAGACTGGTAGTACAGCCCAACCTCTTTGGGATAACTGTATCCTGTTATTTAGTTGCATTATCTCCCCATTTTCCCAGCATAAGTGTCAGCTCAGTATCAGGCTGGAAGACCCCCACGGAGACTTTCCCATACTCCTACCCTATCTTAGTCTTTATGCTCTATTGGAAAGTGATGTGTTGCTTTAAACAAATTGACTAACATTATGGGTTAACATGGATGCAGTGGCAGAACAATCACCATAGCGACCCAGGCGGTCGCTATGGGGCTCGGGGCACAGGGGGCCCAGCCAGGACAACCCCCTGATGCTGTACGGGCCACCTGGGTCGCTATGGCATCTCAGGCTGCTTGCTGTCACTGGCGGCTGTGAGGAGGAACATGCCACTGTCCAGATCACTGACAACCTGTCAGTGATCTGTGCAGTGGCACGTTCCTCCTCACAGCTGCTGCTGAGTCAGAAACAGCCAGAAGCTGTGGTGTTGGAGTCTGGGCCCGGCGTCGGCAGCGAAGGATGAGGCGGGGCCCAGCGACGGAGGAGGCGGAGAGCGATCAGGGCTGACAGGTAAGATGGTTTGACCAGCCCACCTGAGACCCTGCAGAGCCCATCATAGAGAGTCTATGGTAGGCTCTGCAGGGTCACTCTTAGGTGGGTTGCTTGGGATATCAGGAGGGCATAAAAAGAAATCACAGGGCCCCATACAAAATTTTGCTATGGGGCCCTGTGATTTCTACTTACGCCCTTGCATGGGTGTTCATCTTGGAACCAGTTAGCAGAGAGGGCACTGGACTGGAGCTATATAAAGATACCACAATAATTGAGAAAGTACAATATGGTTTGCAATTGGATTGGCAGCCTTACCTATAATCTACTTTCTACTTCACACACTTGAGCACAGAACGCTATCTGATCCATTCGAATCATTGCAGATGATGAGTGATTTAAGAGTGTAAGGCACAGCTATATACACATATTTTGCCTGGGGTGTTTCACCCCCCTTCCAATATCTCTTGTGGATTTGATTTCAGGACACATGGGAGTGCTTGCTCAGAGATGGCATAGTGGATGGAGTTTTAGGCAATTGATTCCAATAGTACTGCTTTTATGCATAATCCTCCATGTTCTTCCTGAAGAAGTCGACAAAATGTAGGGAGAATCCAGAACAGCTTTACAACCCTCTGTTTTAGAAATTCTCAAAACCATAAGTAATATCTATGTATGATTTTATTTTTGCATGATATTGATATTGACTGTTCTACAGTAATCAGCATCCGTTGTTTGTTTGTTTTTTGCATTCATTTATAAGTATTTTAATGAATTATAATAAAACATGTATGTTTCAAAAATGGTATACATAAAAGGTACCTTAAAACATCCATATAAAATTATTTTCTATGTGCATTAATATGTAAATAAAGATTCTTGTTAAGATGTTGGTGCTTGTCCTCATCCCCATGTACTGTGCCTCATACCTGGCTCATCAGTTGGTGGATGACCTCAATGTCCAATCATGACTCCAAAAATCAGGAGCCAGCTCCACAACAGAAAGTTGGTATTTGCATCTTGCATGAAAAATGTTCATACCGAAGTGTAAAATGACTGCCTGTTTTTTCATCTAATTTTGAAAGTATGGTTTGTCAGCGACCACTCTTTCAGGTCTCAGAAGGGACAGCAGTGCACAGATTCAGATCACACAACAGGCTAACAGAAAATCGACAACACAGGGCAAATTTTACTTTATAACTCCTGGCTATATCAACCCTGACAATTGTTAATGTTGTTGTCATAATTATTTTTATTAGTTACAAGCTGTAGCAGTTTCTGTGGTATTACATGTTTTATGGAAAAAAAAAAGTTAGAATTTCAGTGATCCTCAAAGCTGCATTACAGTTTTAGTTGAACAATTCCCTATGGCTTCACTGAAACGAAGGGAAGAAAAATGCCCATCTTGTCTGTGACTTTATGTATTAAATTATTCCCTTTACTTCTTTGAATAACAGTACAGTATGTATGCATCAGAGTAGCTTTTATTTCATGCAACACTAACATTCTTGTTCATATAGGGAATAGCGAGCCATTTAATTAGGAGTTTTGGAAAAAGCATGTTGGCATCTCTAGTCATGAGAGAGTACACAGCTGCTTTACTTTCATTTTGCAGATAACCTCTCTGTAAACTAGCAGATTTCTTTTTTTATTTTCCAAATGGCTAAAAATGGAAAGAAGCATAATGATGTATACAGTGTAACATGAGATTTGTATTATATTCATTGCTTCACATATCATCGGTTAGAATGTAGAATTGTAAGGATTGACTAACCTGGTTGACATCTTTTTGTTCTGCTCCTTCTATCACACTGGCTCATGTGTAGAGGAGAAAAGAGATATAAGATGTCTATAAACGATAGTAAAGTGATTCAACTAACAGAGACAAATCTAATTTTGCTTCATGTTTGAAAATGTTCACCTAGCTCACAGTAAGCACAATCTCCTGTCATCATCAAAGGCCTTATATAACTGTTATGCTCAAGACTACCGTTTTCTTTTTTATTCACCACAGGAGAATGCACTACACTAGGGCCTTTGTTTCAAATTGATTTATGATGGCAGTGCGTATATAAAAGATAGATAGATAGATAGATAGATAGATAGATAGATAGATAGATAGATAGATAGATAGATAGATAGATAGATTATCCCATTGGGAAACTATTAATATTGCTATATTTTTCTGTAGGTTTCTTCCCCAATCTGTCCTATCTGTATGCATGGTAATGATTGCAGTAAGGAAACACAATTGTAAGTTCCTGTGGATATGAATAGTTTAATGCACTGTTGATGCATTGGTGAAAGTTGATGCTATATAAATAACATTACTGTATATAAAGAACGTTTTTCTTAATTTTTTTTAGTCTTAATTCTTTTTAAACAAGTATTAAAATATATACTTTACTTTAAAGGGCCAGTCTTCCCAAAAGTGATATTTTAGTTTTAGGCTGAAACCACTGGCTCCCCATGGTTTCTTATGTCATAGATACATCAACAGTTTGATATCTCTGATGCACCTCCTGGTGCATCATCCAACTATAAAAATGTAAACCCCCTCATAATGGTCAAAGCAGATGTGCAGACCCGGGAATTCAAGCACAGATATCCCACTAATAGAGTCCTTAAAAGTTCTAAAAAACTGTAAGGTAGCTTAACTGTTCATCATCTACCAAAAACTAAAATATCAGATTTTAGCATCCATTAAGTGGCTTTTCTAAGATAAGAGTAGTTTATAAACCACATCTTTACATTCTACACCTGGTTTGGCAAGCTGGCAACTCTGCTCTTGGGAAAAAGGTTTCAGAGCTACATTTCAACTGTACAGATTTCCAAACAAGAGAAAGAGATAACCACATTTCCCAGCTCTAAAGAGATTTTGGACTCTGCACAACTGCACCTCTTTCAACCTACAGTTCTTACGTTGAACCTATACTCCAACGCCTGGACATGACCAGCATATGGAAACTACATACAGAAAGAATTATAAATTATCCCAATTTATACATTTTGAGGCTTTATGCTGTCCTTTCTAATGTTGCATCAATATGCACGGACCCACAAGTGCATTAGAGTACATACAACTTCCAAACATTTTTTCTGCTTTATCTTTCTTGTTATTGTCTCCTCATGCTAGTTGCCTTCTAGTTTCTCATATGAATAGTAGCAAACAAAGTCTCTGTCTCAGCGCTACTCAGGATCACAGCAGTTTTGAGTAGTTACATGTGCTTCCACAGATTTGGGGGCTGCTCCTAAAGAGGGATCAGGGCTTTTCACAAGAATTGTCACTAAAATATACAAAACAGAGCGCCGCCTCTATGTGTAAAACCATTAATTAAATAAAGGTATAAAAACAAGTGAATATACTCTCAAATTTTCAATAATCATCAGCTTTTATAAGCCTGTAGTTGAAGACATGCCACAAGTCCACTAGCTACCCCCAATGTGTGAGCCAAATTAAAACTAAAAAGAGACCAATCAGAGACCATGGTTATGTTGACGTGGCAAGTGTTAGTTGGCTGGGATGTTTTACCATATCTAGACCCATGTCATGGGTCCTGCATGGCACCTCGCTCCGACTAAGAAAGCAGCACCTTACATCATCATTCCTCAGCGTTTCATCTCTCCCGGCTCATCATTCATCGGGGATTTATATATATAGATATATATCTATATATATATATATATTTCATAGCACCTTGATTTTCTAGCTAAATCTTATACTGTATATCTATAAGTCTATCTCCTCTTGAGTGTACACAGATTAATACATTTTAATAAACACTATTATAAAAACGTATATTGTAATTCAAGATATACACAAATAATTTAGTATATAAAACTTCTTTTATCTATTATTGGTAATTACAAATTATTTAAAAATTTGATTAGAAAGTAGATTATTTGTATTAAAACTAGGAACTAGATTGGTTAATTCTAGGTTCCAAACACTTCCTAAATTTATACCCCTACAGATGTCACTATGTATATCAGCCATAAAATTGCATTTTAAGGAATCTAATATTGGCCATTACTTTGTACCCACTGGGATATCATGGAATTCAGTACTGGTATGGAATATCATCCCTATTTAGCTAATGTAGTCCCCATCGGATAGCCTGTCTCCCTGCATAGGTTCCTAAACGCACGTTCAAGTCAGTAGCTATATTTGCCAACTATACATATACCCTAAAAAATAGAATTAAAACTTGGATAAAAATCTAACTTTAAACTGAAATAGTTGGTCCTTACCATCCTCCACTAAAGGAACTTTCTCTAGGCCTGGTTCACACCTGGGCGTTTTACAGCGCGTTCCTGCGTGCTGTAAAACGCTCAACATATGAAAACCAATGATTGCCTATGGGCATGGTTCCCACCTGGGTGTTTTACTGCGAATAGGCAGCCAGTAGAAAGAGTAAGGAGACTGTATTTAGAGGACTACGAATCCCAGCAATACAAAATAATATACTTTGTGTTGTTCTGGGGTGGCTCTCGGGTGGGGACTCTGTGGGCTCCCGGGTGGGCTGTGCACGCTTTCAGGAAGGCTATGTGGTGTCTCGCCCAGGGGTCCAGAGGACTACACATCCCAGCAATACCTGTATCTAAATGAATAACCATGTTACACAGCATTCACACCAAACCATTCTCAGCATACTGCAGTCCTCTCTATACAGATAGAAATCTATAAATGTGACAATAAGGGCCCGTTCACACCAGTTGCAGTGCATTCTGGCCCGAACGCACTGCCTCACATTGCGGCCGGCTCACTTTTTGGTGGGGCAGGAGGGGGAGTGGCGGGCCATTGAAGTGAATGGCGCCGTAGCCACGCCCTCCGGCCGCAATGCGATCACCTGCACGGGATCGCAAGCACATATTGTGCCTGCGGTCTGGTGCAATCAAGATAGTGCTTGCAACATTTTGATCGCACCGGACTGGACTGCAGGCACAATGTGCCTTGCGATCCTGTGTGGGCGATCGCATTGCGGCCGAAGGGCGTAGCTACGGTGCCATTCACTTCAATGGCTCGCCACGCCCCCTCCTACCACACCAAAAAGTGAGCTGGCTGCAATGCGAGGCAGTGCGTTGGGAGAGAGAACGCACTGCAACTGGTGTGAACGAGCACTAAAGCAAGCTGATTAAAATGAACTGGATTCGAAATGTAGTAGCCATTTGTATTATGGCATTCTCATCACACATGGCAACTTCTGCAGAAGAGCTGCACTAGGGGGATCGGCAGGGAAGCAGTGATGTATGGGTTAACCCACTGCTTCCCAATGTGATTAGTACTGGCAACAGGTATAATGTTACACATTCTATCATGTAATGAATGGAATGTGTGCTGGAGAGGACTAGACAATACATCTACCTCTAATGGGTCGGGTTCCTCTAATGATTAGGCTCAGTGTATTGCTTATGCATCTGATTACAGTAGAGTCTAATCAGATGCATAAGCAATACCCTGAGATGGCGTACACATAGTTAATGTGGTCACAAAAGTTGCCTGGGCTGGGCACCGATCAGGGTGCAAACAAAGTGTCACAAAGTTAGAGCCTCGACACTCACCCTCCATCCATCTTCCCCCGCTCCCCCCTCCTCTCAGCTGTTTCCCGCCATCAGCAACAACCGATCTCCGGTTCAGCTGCCTCTGGCTTCTGCCGTCAACCAGCACACCCACCCACCATTGTTAACCCTTACCTGCCTTGGCAGCATCCTAATCGTCTCCAGGTCTCACATGTCTGTGATGTGAGGCTGGGTCATTATTTCAGCAGAAGCGCCGGACCTCCTCGGCAGCCGAAGTTCTAAGAAAAATTTAAAGTGCCGGTAACGGAACTTAGTGACTTGTGTCCGGCCGTCAGCTGGCGCGACGCCCGGGCACAAGACTCAAAAACAGGACTGTATGGGTGAATCCCGTACGGGTGGCAACCCTAGACCGGGAGCGATGCAGATTACATCACTTCCGGACCCATAGCTGTCATTACTCGGCTCCCGAAGCCTGCGATCTGCACTTAAATAGCTTATATAGAGTCTAAAGATGACACTGGGGGTCTTTTTTGGACCCCCAGCATCACCTTAAAGAGCACCTGTCACTGCTAATATGCTGTTACATGGGGGGCTTGTAAGCCCCCTATGTGATAGCAATTAAAGTAAAGTTTAAAAAAACTGTTTTACAAAATAAAATAAATGTAAAAATAATGTCAATATTTTTTTTAAAGTATTTTATTGTGTTTTGGGCACTACATTTAACTTTAGTGCATTTTTCACTGAAAAGTGCACTTAAGTTAAATTGCATACCAAACTCCCCTCTTCGTTCTGGGGTAGGAGGGGACGTAGCGATCCATTGAAGTCAATGGCACCGCAGCCACACACCCCCAACTGCGGTGTAATCAGACGTGTAACAAAACATTGCTTGTGTTTCGGTCCAGTGCGAACGCAAAAATAATGAGCATGCAGCATTTTTTTGCGTTCTCACTGGACGGGAACGCAGGCAATGTTTTGTCATGCATCCGATCACACTGCGGATGGGGGTGTGGCTGCAGTGCCATTGACCTCAGTATAACACCATGCCCCAGGCCCAGAACAAAGGGGGGGAGTTTACTGTGCGATTGCTGTGTGTTCCAGCAGCTACCGCTCTGGAACGCACCGCAATTGGTGTGAACAAGCCCTAACACCTCCAGGGGTGCTTGCACAGCCAAAACAACAGGGCCCCTTTCACAATATTACAACCAGCATGACATACTGTAATGTTATACCAACCCCCCATTCCCCCTTCCTTCTCCACCCTTTCCTTTCCTTTCAATTGTTATTAAAAAAAATAATTAATAGACATACCTGTTAAGATGAAAGCGATGTCCATGCCGACTGCTGGATAATGACTTATCCCTCTCTGCTCTCTCGGTGATGTCACTTCCTCTGACTCACACAGTGCCAGCCACGGAGGATCAAAGGAGTGAGAGAGAGGGAGAATCGAGCTACTGAAAACAGCGCCACCCGGAGCTCGCTGACTGCCGCTCTCTCCCTGCTACCCACCGCTCGCCATGGTGCCACCTAGTACGGGTGAGCGGCGGCCTCCCGCCCGAGCACAGGGTTCAAAACCCGTACTGTCCGGGTGATTCCCGTACGGGTGGCAACCCTAGATAAACATATAGTGGGTTTTTTCTATAATTTGACTTTCAAAGTGGAAATACACTTTAAGTAGATCCAAAGAGCCTGAGTTTGTGCAGACAGTTGCAAGAAAATTGTCTTACAAACCCAAATGTATTGTATCCAAACAAAAACAGCATTCTCATTTTATCATATAATGTATATGTCAATTAAAGCTCAAGAGAGACTTGCGCGCAAATATAGTAATATAGTTAAACTAAGGTGCTTAAAAAATATACTATTATACTGCTATACATGTGAGAACAACAGTCACAACTACAACTCTTCAATAAGCAGGTAGCATTGCTGATTGTGGAGCTGTAGTTGTGACTATGCAGGGGGCATGCCAGACTGCTGAAAAGAGGCCGCTGCTCTCTGTATGCTTTTATCTGCAGTGTACTAGTGGAGGACAGGCTTTTTTGCTGGCACTGGAGATTTACAATCACAGCTAAAAGCAACACATTTCTAAATTAGTATTTTGTAGCCCCTTCAGATTCACGATATGCTTTGTGTGAAAACTTCTATTGGGCTTTAAGGTATTTAAAACATTTAATTTATTTAAAATACACAATACCCAAAGCAAAAACCTTTTTCATTTTGAATAGAGTAGAAAATAGCTAAAATCTTCTAAGGTTTTGCTTTTGCCATCTGTGTCCGATTGGGGAGATTTCCTTCACTTTCTGTCTTTCAGACACAACAGGAGGTAAGGGAGATATCTCCATAGTGAGGATATCCCCTTCTATGACTGCGTCTTCACATGAAGATTTCCTTCCGCTCTATTTGTTTTCTGGTGACAATTAAACATTTTGGAGTTTAATTTTGACAGTAGTCACCTGGACAAATAGCGAGAGTAAATCTCCCTAATTGGTAGCACAGACAGTAATAAAAACAAAGAACACTAAAGTTTTATTTTAAATATACCACACATCATGGTGTGTCTGCAATAAGCTTACATGTTTTATGTTAAATTTAGACTAAGAAACAATTCATACAGTGCTTGTAATGTGTGCTCCTTTTGGGGAACGAAAAGAAACCAAAGAGTTATGGGTGCTGCCATTGCAAACTGCCTTCTTTAAATACTAGTTGCTGGATGACTCTGGTTTCAATAATTTCTGAGGGACTAGCCTGCTGTTAGAAATTGACAAGTAGAGTATAATAGGAAATTCTGATGTCTATGTTTGTTTTGTTACAGGTATTTAAAAAATGTTGGAATTCGTGACAGTCGGACCAGTGGCATTTAAAAAAAAAAGATAGGTCAGCAATGGAAGTTTCCCCTCTGCACAGCATTATCATAAAAAAAATTACTTTTCTTGATGGCAAGTAAGTAGTATTGTAAGCGCTATTTACAAGCTACCATCAGATCCAGATTTACACGTTATGTCATAATTGACATAAAGGATCCAAAACAGGTTTATTTTATATGAGTGTCTCTCAAGCATTACGGTACTTATCCATCCATGTTGTAATAACACTGCTCACTGCATTAAACCCATTCTCAAGTGAATAGGATAAAAGTAGGTTAGTAGAATGGGTTGCTAAGAGACCAGTGTCAGCATCATCTCTGACCTTGTAGGGCATACAAACTATATGGATTTATTGAGCACTGTGGCACATTGTCTACGTTCTGATGATGGCTGTCTCATTCTATTTCCTAGTGCATGAGTTAACATCCTCACAACACATGTGCACTCTGGAATCAGAGCCTCTGGTTAATGCAACTCTTTATAAATGCTGTTGAAATGCCTGGTCCTAAAAACACTACACTTCACAACATTTGAAATCTAGACATAGTAAAACTAGACTCAGCACAACTTTATTTATCCTTTTTTAAGGTTTCCTCTTCATTCCTGTCGCTGTAGGAAATATGGGAATCAGACATTTCCACAGGGATCTATGTTATGAAAAATGTATAACCATCACTAAGTAATTTTGCTGTCACATTCAAAATGTTTTCCCAAAAGTTGCCTTCCATTTTTTTTTATAGAGATGATGTAACTTAAGGTTAAATAATTAAACTGGTTTGGTTTTCCAGCATGCCTTCTATTTTAATTATTTTAAAGGCATAAATTGATTTCTGAGCAAAATAAATATTAAGGAAAAGTATGTCTTGTATGATAATGCTATGATAGGTTCTGCAATAAACAGATCAATAATTTGTCGATATTGAATAAAAATTTGATTACCACTAGTCATTCCCAGAGCCTGTAATGCTTCTACAGCCTTCCTTTTTTGCGAGTTATTTCTGAACAATTTACATTCAAATTAATTAAATTACCTGGCATGCTGGTTGGTTTTGGAGACCAATGCTAATTATTTCCTATTTTCTAGCTTGCCATCTGGGGCAAATTGTATGTTATATTGAAACATTAAATAAATGCTACAACAGCAATAACATGGTTGGTTGCGATTTACAGTAATGAAACTGTAAAAAAAATCAGCTGTGTTTTAAAAAGTTGATACCTTACCTTTTGTAAAATTTAGTTACATATTAAACAGCTTGTAATGTCTGCTAAATGTATTGCCTTTAAGTAATCACTACTATTAGTGTTATTATGTCTAGGAAGCCTAGAAAGTCATAAATAAACACAAAAGGCATATGAAATGGTCCCAAGGCTCAGAAAACATTGCCAGTAACAGTGATCACTTTGTATTGGTGTGTGATTAATGGCTATTAAATTGCATGTGCCATGGCATGTTTATCATATCTGGTGCATTGCAGTGATCAATATGTCATCCAAATTGCAGTAAAATAAGTACAAACAGTTGGCTTTTCTGTTAAGTGTCTCCCTGAGATATTCTACTACACCTGCTTGAAGGTTTATTATAATAAGCAACTGCTACTCACGAGTTTAACAACAGAGGTCAGGCTGTTACTGAACTATGTCCATTGATGAGAATGTTATGTTACTGTGTACACTGTAATTGTTTCCCCTCAGAAATCTCCCTTTCCTAAAGAATTTACAATATTTAACTGAACTGATTTAACACATGGAATCCCTAGCTTAGCAGATTTACACAACTGATGAAAATATAAATAAAATTAGAATATTTTTTATAGATTGATATATCTGTGTAAGGAGTGCATATTTATCACTATTGGAATAATTACTTATTATTACTATAGTTACAAAATTATAATCTGTATATGATCTAAATTATAAAATAAAATGTCTGTGGTTGCTTTACACTTATGGGAGTTAAACTTAAAGTATATTAAGACAATAACTATCCAGTGGCAAATAGCCAATTTTCTACTGTCAAATATTTTGCCAGCTTTATTAAGCCTATTCACAAGTCAAATTTGCTGACATGTTTCAGCAATCAATTGTCATTTATATGAGCTTTTATTTTTTCAGTTGGAGACCCTGGACCCAGAAACATTTGCTGTATATATTTTACAGCACGACTAGAAATGTTTGGCCTAGGAGGCATTGGTGGGTGGGTGTTGTCTTAACTACCTCCCGGCCAGCCGCTGTGTATACACGGCCTGCCGGGAGCTTCTTGGATGTAACTGGGCGTGTATACACGTCCTGTTACATCCGCCCATCCGCGCGCGAGCGGGAAATCCCCGCTATTTGAAAAGAGGCAGCGATGCCCGTTAATATACAAGCGATCCGCCGGCTATAGAGCCGGCGGATCGCTTGTATGAAGCCCCGAGACGTGCGCCCCCTCCGCGGCTCTCCCCCCCTCCCGCTGTCAAGCTGGTCCCGGGCTCCATGGATTGGACAGTGGAGAAGGGGTGGAAGGTGAGACCATAGTCTAGAAGAGGGAGGAAGAAGCAAAATACCTGGATTGTGGAGGATGGTGGAGGATTTGGAGAGAGGTGGCACTAAGACCAGATTGTGAAAGGAAAAGAGGACATGAGGCTGGATAGTGGAGAGGAGGAAGTCAAAAAGACTGGAATGTGATTAGATATATACTGTGTATCTATATACTGTATATAAACATATAAATATACACACATGCAAATACATACATAAGAGAGACCTTGATCAGAAAGAGACCTGCAGTAAGTGCCCCTTGCTCCGTGGCCCATCCCATTTCTCCCCTGTGCGTATATAACATTTGCCTATTGAAGGAACACTTAAACATTTGGTACAGTCAACAAACTGAATCCCCTATTTCCTGTGTAGTCTCATACTGTTCATCTGTCAATATGTTTATTCACCACAATTTTAAAGTTCTTACAAGGATATTATCTGCATTTGCACTTATTCAACCTCTACATTCAGCTCCAGAATAATTGTTAAATTCTGTGAGCAATGGCTGTGAATGCAAGTGAGTGTTTGGTGAATATGAGAGCCCAGACACACTAATATGCCTGGATTGATATTATATTATTAAAGTATTAACATTGTGTGGTTTGATGAGATTCTCTTCCTTACCATGGAATTTAGACATCCTGCCATACCAGACCCATTCTCCTTTACAGCAACTTTGCCTCAACTCTTTTTATCCCTCACCTCCCCAGCCATGATGACAACTGGGCAGGAGAAATAGGCTGGTGCAGAAGAAAGACTGGTCCAGTTCCAGCATCTCCAAAATGGTCCTGGAAGCCCTCTCCTTTTTCCAGTGGTACCAGTATTACAGAAGCAGACTTGGACCATTCTCTAGCTGCATCCTTAGGTACCCCCACTGCTTCTCCTAATGTCCAAGACCAGGTGCTGTCTCCCTTAACTACAGACACAGAGCAGGGTACTGTTAGCAGTTTGAACCCACTCTAGCACAGATTATGGAGGCCATATGTGATTGTAAGGGTACATTAGTGTCACATTAAGATTAAGATTTTCCATATTGATCTCTCACTGTTGAAGCAAGATCTCTAAAATTTGCGTCAAAGAAGCCCTGATGCAGATACTCACATTAGCAGTCTCTCTCCCCTATGTCTGTGAAGGTTCTCATTCATCCAGGTCATGGTATATCTGTAAAAAATAAGTCAAGGCAACTGGACCTGCTGTATTTTTCTTGAAGATGTTTCACTGGTCATCCAATTAGCTTTCTCAATTCAGAATGACTTGTACAAAAATTATCTGAGAATAAATATGGTGAATGTTGTTTCAATCCACATAATCTGTAAGTCACAACCAGGTGTTGATTGCATTTGCATAATTGGAGCTAGGAGGTGTTATTAACCTGCCCAGAGAGAGGTGTTAAAACATTAGGCGAAACCTAATTGATCTGATCCAATCAGTTCACCAATGCATCTATTTAATCTAAGGGCAAGGACTGTAACATCTGCATTGATAAGGGAATTGGGGCAATAGAAGTCTCACTTAGTGAGGTCCTATTCACGTTTTAAAATAAGCACAAACAAAACTTACTGTATAATTACGGGGATTTGAGGCCTCAAAGTATCACGGAGGGTCTCAATAAGTTAGAATTAAAAGCTATTAACTACCTACTTTCATTCCTCTAATCACAGGAGGATGGTTAGATAAGTAGTGCCAAGGCTGTATCTCTGTATTTTACAGTTGAAGTATATAAGGTAGTGTAAAAGTGTCCAACTCTTCCCATGTAGTAGTGAGTCTGTGAAGGTTCCCATTTATCCAGGTCATGGTATATCTGTAAAGAATAAGTCAAAGCAACTGGACTTGCTGTATTTTTCTTGAAGACATTTCACTGGTCATCCAACCAGCTTTCTCAATTCAGAATGACTTGTACAAAAATTATCTGGGAATATGGATGGTGATTGTTGCTCATATTGTAGTAAGTTCCTGACAATCTGAAGTGAGCAGTTTTCATATAGAAGTAGGGTTGTATGTAGGTTTAGTAAAATAGGCTAATCATTTGCCAAACACAAAGATGCACTGGCTAGAATATAAAGTTTACTTTTTAGTTTGAGCAAGAAGAAGCAGTTTGTGAATTCTTATTTGCCAGCAAGTCTCTGTAGTTTGGCAAAGAGGGACAAGCATCAAAATGGGCCTGTGCTTGAACCATGGCAGACTCCATTTCAGCTGCAAGTACTTTAAAATTTTGGTACCAATGGTGAACATAAAGTACCCATTAATTGTTACCTTACAGGTTTCCTATTTAAGTGTTTGAGCATTATCTCGCTAATATAAGTTAATGGTTTAGAGCATGAGTTAATGGCATCATCTAACCATGGAAAGTTTAGCCTCCAATGACGGGGGTCAAAAGCATAGCCACTTGGAGTTAAAGGGAAAGTGGCACATGGTCCTAAATCCTCTTGTGAGGGGAATCATCTAAAGATACACAGGGAAGTAAGGTACTAGTGGTAAAAAATATATCAAGATGAGTCAAGGTGCCAAGCGAATCAGACTGACATGAATAATCTTACCTATATGGGGGCTGTCAACACAAGAACTAAACCAAAACAAACCACTGCCACCAGTCAGCAAATCAGGGGTCAGGTCTCCTCACTCTCCCCACCAAGTGCCCCATCAAAAGGTTAGGGCCATCTGCAGTTCCAAGGTAGATAGGGTGATTTTAGTGAGAAGATCGTGGTCATGAGGGTGCATTAGGGGGATGAAAAATGTTGGCTATATTAAATAATCCCTAAATAAATAATACAAAACATGTAACAATGAAAATATCTTGGGGCCCATGGAGGTGTATGACATGAGGGAGCCTGTCTCTGAGCAGCCCATAACACAACCACAATGCAAGTATTGTTAATATTAGGTGACCCCCAATGTAGCAATATCAGGCTAAATATGAATTGTAAAGTAAATAGGCACCCTTGAACAATCAACACAAAAGTCAATAAAGAAGGCTTAATGCTGGTGTTCCTGTTGGCTGAGGGCAAAACAGTCCTGGGCCATTGATCTAAACCAGGGGTCTCAAATTGAATGAATTAGGGGGCCACTCGACAAATGCATTTCTCCCATGGGTCCCCTCCCAAAATATCATACTTCAAAAATAAAGTTAACTATATCCGGTATGATACTATGGACCCTAACATACGCACACAATAAGGCACTATTCACGCCTGTAAGTTTAGGTGTAATTAGGGATTCCTGCATCAGGAACTTGCGTTTTCCTGCAGCAGGAATCCCTAATCTGGCGTTTACAAGCAGCAGCTGTCACCCATTCAAGTTAATGATCAGGTGACAGCAGCTCCAGGTAAATGCCTGCACAATGCATGTAATAGTGTGTAATATGATTACATGTGGTTAGAAATCACTCTCATTGCAAACATAACATGTTTGCAATGTTTAAATTCATATATTTTTAAGATAGCACGATGGTTTAACAATTTGTTTTCAGTCACGGTTCTTGTCTGTAGAGGATATTGACACCAATTATTATTTAAGAACATTGTATTTCACGTGTCTGTCAGAAAGCCAGGACCAGAGGGCGAGTTTCGCCGTTCGCGCATGCGCAGGTGCCTGTTGTGGACCATAGTGCCATAAGAGGTGCGGCATCGTTGCGTGGACGTGCGCGCGTTTGTGCGGGTTCATGCGCACGGGCACGCGCCGACGTGTTAAGTGAACAATTGGCGCCAACTGGGCTATAAAGGCTGTGTACTGATATCCTCCATTGCTGTCTGCTCGTCAGCTTTCTGTGGTTTGTTCCTGATTCCTGTTTTTGACCCGGCTTGGATATTCTCTATTGGAGCTCTCTCCTTGTTGACCCCGGCTTGTTCTTGACCCTGATTTTGCCTACTCCTTTGTACTGCGTTGCCTGCTCATTGATGACCTCGGTTTGCTTGACCATCCCTCTGCCTTGTGATTCTGCTTCCAGGTCCTGTCAGCTCATTTGATCCAAAGCCTGCTCAATCCTCCTTGGCGCATCTCATCCTGCTTCCTACCTGGATCCACACATTGCATCTCACAGCGGAAACAAGCTAACCAGCCTCTGGCACCCTTGCCCCTCTGCGCCCTGGTGCCCCTGTAACCAATCCAGGTGCTCCAGGACCGGAGCAGTGAGAGAGGCCACCCTCATCAACTCAGACTCCCCAAAGGTACGTGACAGAAGCAGACAGCCATTATGGAGTCTGATAGAGGGGTCTCTATGTTGGAGGAACTATGCCAACAAATGACAACCATGACCCAAGCGGTAAAAGCACTACAGGAAGGTTACTTTCAGATGGAAAGCAGATTTGAATCTTTATCACAGAACGCAGCCCCTCTTCCACCTGCCTCTTCAATCAATCCACCAGTCACGGGAGTGGTTGCGGCGGAACCAACCACTCAGTTTCCCCCTCCGGAACCCCGAGTTCCTGTACCAGAACGTTTTTTTGGAGACCGCAGCAAGTTTCGTGCATTTCAGGATGCATGCAAACTTTATTTCTTGTTACAACCTCGTACTTTTTTTGTTGAAACCACTAAAGTGGGGATGACTACTGTAGACGGAATTGCTTTCCGTCCAGCCCTGCAAATTGTGTAGCAATTTGTCAACAAGAGACCTGTCCGGAACTATGTCCGGCTATTTCTCCCCGATACCAAAAAGCGGACATTCTTCCTCCACATCGTTCCTACGATTGTCCCATAGAACTGTTACCTGGGGCAAAGATTCCTTATGGGCGTATTTACCCCTTGTCCGAACCAGAATTGGAAGTCTTGAAGGACTACATTGCGGAAAACCAAAAGAAGGGGTTTATCCGTCCATCCACCTCTCCGGCAGGAGCAGGGATATTTTTTGTGGAAAAGAAGGATCACACACTTCGCCCATGTATTGACTATAGAGAACTAAACCAAATAACGGTCAAGAACCGATATCCTCTCCCACTTATTCCTGAATTATTTCAAAGGCTGCGTGGTGCTACTATTTTTACCAAACTTGATCTCAGGGGAGCCTATAACCTTGTCAGAATCCGGGAAGGTGACGAGTGGAAGACCGCTTTTCGCACCCGTTTTGGACACTATGAATATCTAGTTATGCCATTTGGGCTCTGCAATGCCCCAGCCACCTTTCAACACCTAATTAATGATGTTTTTCGGGACTTTCTGGATCAATTCGTAATGGTATATCTAGACGATATTCTGATTTTTTCGCCCTCTCCAGAGCAGCATCACAAGCAGGTGGAATTAGTCCTGGCTAGACTTAGACGCTTTGGATTGTTTGCAAAGGCCAAGAAATGTGAATTTGACCAACAGACGATTCAATTCTTGGGTTTCGTGATTTCCTCTACAGGTATCGCGATGGATCCGCAGAAGGTATCCTCAGTTCAGGACCGGAGCAGTGAGAGAGGCCGCCCTCATCAACTCAGACTCCCCAAAGGTACGTGACAGTGTCACTTATCAGCATCGAATGCATCAATTGATGCAGTCGCATGTTAGAAATAGTTTGTATATATACACTTGCATTTAATAATCTAACATTCACTAATTGAATTATTAGTGCTGTATATTCAATCAAAATAGCTTTGTGAATAACCCTCTAAATGTTTCAGTAAACACTTTAAAATCTTCCCTAATCTTATTAATATACCAATGCACAGCACACTGTTAGTGTGACTCCATGTAAATACAGATAGACATTTTCAGCACTGAGCATTAGCACCTATCTTTCTTTGCTGCACTTTGTTATATTTTTCTATCTACCCCATGATTGTCCCAGCACACACTAAGCAATGGTTGCTGGGAACCCTGACTGTTATAGGGAGTGGGCTGGCACATAAGAAAATACTCATGTCTAGTTCTTCTACGTCACCTGCCCACAGTTCGGAGGCCAGGAAGTGCATTGTTGGTAATTGGTTGCTATGGGCGCCAATGGTCACATTATTTTACCATTTTTCTAAATTACGAATGGCAAAAGTTCAGGTCAATCTCATGGTCAATGAAAGTCTGAAGCTCATCTCTAGTCAGCATGTTAGGATCCAGAGTACTGTTAGGATCCAGAGTGCCTCCAGGTGGCGTTGGAGCTAGCCCTGCAGTTCCAGTGCTCACCTGCGGGTGTCTCCCAGCACTTAGCCATCACCTGGTGCTTCCTGGGAGGGTATTTAAACCCTCCCTGCAGTCAGGACGATGCCTCAGTATTGTTTCCTGATTGTCCTGAAACTTGAACCTTGATTGTTTCCTGTGAATCCTGAGTCCCCAGTTCTGTCGCCATTTCCGGTAAACCCTGCTTTCCGTCTAGAGTCCTGTTACCAGTCCTGAACCCTGTTTGTGTCCTGAGCCCGGTTACCCATTTGCAGTCCTAGATACCGCCTGTTGCCATTACCTGACTTTCCTCCTGTTGCCATTACCTGCTTGTCCTCATGTTGCCATTACCTGCTTGTAGTCTTGTTGATGTTACTTATTTATGTTTGCTTTTTGGTGTTGTTTAGTGTTGCTGTTTAATAAAACGTATATAATACATTCTGCCATGTCCGGTGTGGTCATAAGTGTTTGGTCTGCCTGTGTGGGTACTTGCGCAGGTGTGGGGTCACCTGTGCCGGTATCCCTGACACAGCAGCATGATTTCCTACTTACTTCCATCATTATTTCCTAGCTCTGCATGTATGTACACCATTCCTGAAGTGTTCACCAACAGTTAAAGAAACCTAGAGCAATGGATACAAATTTCAGCAAACTGCTTTTAGTTTGACAAAAAAGTAGACACTGGGAATGCAGTTTCAACAGTCAACAGCAACCTAGGAAGTATCTAAACTTTTGTGGGCTTTAATACACAGTGCAAACTAAATGTCCCACAATATCACTCTGTTTTAATATCACATGTCAAATACACAAACAATAGCAAAACTGTATGCATGCATCTTCCAGCTAAAAACAGAATACCATGATGGTATTTTATTTGCTACACCCCCAAAGGCTATGAAACTAGTAGCACTTGCTATACCTATTACCCCTTTTACCCCTGCTCTCCTATTACAATACCATTGATACTTAAACTAGATCTCAATGCTTACACATGAAAAGGCATATGATGAGCAAGACATGCCATATTAGTGCCTAGAATATACAGTATGACCCTTTTTGAACTTCTTCCTCCTATTCCTAAATTATCTGCAGCATCCTAAAATTCCTTTATTCTTTTAAGCCTTAATATACAAAAATCTGTGCTTAGTACAGTTCATAAACACTTTTAATCAAACACCTGTTTCTCTTCCCTTTATGAAAACCAAACACGGTAAAGCAAATTGTCAAGTTAGTGCCGTATAATAGTATCAGCACTTTGAGATTCTGCTGAATAGGGAAATCTGTGCCACTGTATGCAACCAGAGCATATTTAAATATCTTTGATATATTTTATGAAATAGATTTAAAGACCCTTGGGTGCAACACATTTCATCTTATTTGTACGTCTCCTACTTTATTAAATAAGCAAAAAAATATCAGTTACCTGGGAGCAAAAAAAAAAAATATCAGTAATTGAAAAAAAGCCGTACACAGTTCTTAATTCTCCCATTTAAGTGCGATCTGCAAAAAAAGTAATATTAAGTTCATCAAAATACAATGCTTTACATATATAAGGTATTTAAATGACATATCAGGTATTTTGGACCCAAAACAAAAATATTCTTATAAAGAAAAAGCTAGACAATATTTATTAAATCTCTGTCAATCAAAAATTAACATGGCCAATAAGCGAGACTTTCTAGTTATTGTGCTAAAACAAATCCTATAATGAGGTCAATTCACTAAAGCATAATGCATCTGATGATTCATTACTGTGTATTGAGTTCCCAAAGAGTTTTATTGCATGTGCCTTATATTATTTAGTTTAGGGATATTTTGTATTAAAATGAATTAACATTTAATTGCATATTTCATGCAAAAAAGATTACACAGCTAAGCTATATTTATGTTCTGTAAACTGAGCATTGTTAAATGAAAACTATCATGAGATAAAAGAATGTATGGTGTTAAGATAACAAACAGAACCTTTTGTTTAACTCTTTTGCTTCTTCTCCATTTGAACCTCATGTGATTAAGCCTATTTGGTATTTCTCAGAGTCACATTATAGCCATGAAAACTTGCAAAGGGATTACCCCTTCCGAAACCACATATTTTATGAAAGCACGGGACCTATAGAAATCAAAGATGGTACTGTTAATTTTGTACATCTCATGGTAGTACTGTCAACGTTTATCAATTCGATATGTTTTATAAATAATCATAAATGATGTATACACAAAATATCCACTAAAAAATTAGGAATCTGTACACCAACTGAAAATTGCACCATTGAAAATTAGAAAAGGGGAGATCATACAGCACATAAATACTATAAACCTAGTTTTTAATCAACAGCTATAACAAATATTTAAGATATTACAGAAGCAAGTCTGTACATAAAGTACCATACATAGACGAATTTACTGAGACCTCAGGAAACATTCGAAAAATGTATTTAAAATGTGCATATTGTAAAGTATGAAAATCAATCAATCTCTGATTCAGAATTGCATGAACAGGGCATACATAAGGACAATTATGATTAAGAGATATATTCCCTGATTAGTTAAGTGACAAAGAGACATGTGCACCTAGTTCCATAATCTATAAGGTAAAAAACCCATTCTATTAAGGTCAGCCTCTCACTGCTCTTGCAGCCTTTTCCATTTTCCTGTGCAACTGTTGGCAATTTTACAACACAGAAGGAAATTCCCCCAATACCCTCCAATATTAGGTGGCTCATTTCCTGTGTGAGTGTATTGCTCTCTTAGCTTTTAGTAACAATAACTCTGGATATTATTTGTTCCAAAAAATAATTCTAGTTCTAGCATTTGATGGCTTAACCATTTCTAAGTAAAGAACCCTTCCTAGACTGGTAAAATGTTCTTTCCTCTACATGCAGGTGTCCCACTATTTTTGTACAGTCTTAGGGATAAAAAGTACTAGGGATAAGCTGTAGGTTCAGGCTGTTAATGGGTTTGACCCAAAGCCAAGTCATTCACAGTTCAAGAAAAACTGGCAAACTAATGCAGCCATTTGCATCTATACCAACCAATAGCCAACAATGCATTTCCTGATTTTTGACTGGGGGTCAGGTGACCTTCGAGATAGCAAGCAGAATAGAAAAAACTTAAATGAAATTAAAAAAAAATATATTTAAATAAATGTAAAGAAAAGAAAAATTAAAAAAGTTAAGAAAATAATAAAACAAAAAAAATTAAAGAAAACAGAAAAAAAACAGCGTGGGGTCCCCCTCCCAAACAATACCAGACCTTTTAGGTCTGGTAGGAATGTTAGGATGGACCCCACCAAAAAAAAGAAAAAAAAAGCATGGGTTCACCCCAAAAGTCATACCAGGTGTCAGGAAGCCAGAGTCGGCGCCAGGATTCTTTCAACGCCGCTCGCGCATGCTCATGGTGCAGCTAATAGAGTTGTATCAGCTGCACGCAGGCGTGTGCCGATGTGTTGTTTGAGTTTTTGGCGCCCTCTGGGCTATATAAGGCTGTGACTAACAAACCTCCTTTGCTATAAGCAGGCTTAGGCCTGCTTATAGCTAAATGGCTGCTAAAGGGCATTGGGGTGACTAGGGGACTTTTTTCTTCCACGTCATCAGGTATGAAAGAGACAACTACCCAGTTAAGGATGCTGCTGGATACAGCAGGATGGTGTTATGAGACTTCCAATGATGTTTAAGTCTACACTTGGCCCAACTCAGCATTTCCCCATGCTAGCCTTCTTCCCTGTTTCATGTGCCGTTAGGTAAACCTCTGAAACCCCTTGTCAGACTTCCCTTCCTATCATTTGAGGCTGCAGATGTGCAGTGCATGCAAATGGAGAATCTTGTGGAGGAGGGGAAAAACTGATTGTGGGCCTTCTGCTGTCAAACAGTATCATTGGGGTGAGGCTCCCACCAAGCACTTGTGTGCAAAGTCATGTATTTCCTCATGCATCTACTACCTATATGGCTGGTATTTTTACCATGGCTGATATGCTGCAGGCAGAGGCTGAAGACCACAATGGTGCTGTCAGCAGGAGATATGGTAAAAAAAAAACCCATCCTGAAGTGCTCCTGCAATTTTCTGCCTAGTCAAATGCTTTTGAACTGTCTGGACACTAACACATTTTTACCAAACACATAACTGAAATCTATATTTTGAATATTTTGGTGGATACAAGGATATGAGGGGTTTGGGGAATGTGGTGTTATGGTTTTGAAGTCTCAGTATGCACCCTGTATGAAGTTGAGGGCAGTTTATTTTTCTTAGATTTCCAATTTGAGCACTGCCGTGGCTGATTCTTCCACCAATCAATTCAGGCCTATTACCAGTAGTCAAAAATGGAGGTGTTGCATCCAAAACTAGCTTAAAAAGTTATTTGTTCTGGCTAATAATGAATATGATTATGGTGCTGCTGATCCTGTATTTAAAGTAGTATTAAACTCTCAAACTTTTTTCAATAATGAATCCAGATCAAACAAATATACATTGCCCACAAAAGCGTTGCTTTAAATTTTTGCCCAAACACTTACAATCATCATGTTTCTGAACAGCTGCTTCCAAGTCTCTCAGCTCAGCTTCCCTAAACTTCCTGTCCAGTACAAGATCAAAATGGACAGTGCAGCCTCCAGCAACTGTTGATCTACTAGCTTGGAGAAGGGAGGAGAGAGGGCCAGGGGGAGGGAAGTAGCTTGATTTGCCTGTCTTTGTATTTGTGGAAACACACACAGTTTACTATCACACACGAGGGTGACTGCATAGCACTCTGCTTTAGAAAGGAGTCACTCTAAAACAAAAGTCAGGACCAGGGGACCAGCTGATTCTGCAGAAAACTAAAATTTAAACATCAAGGAGCAGCATCCATTGTAAGTGATTTCATCAGCATTTGAAATAGCTTAAAATCGCTTTGACTTTATTATCACTTTAAGTAAAAATTCAGAGTTAAGACTTACCGGTAACTCTATTTCCATTAGTCTTCCAGGACAGCATCACAAGATGGAATCTCCTCCCCCACACACAGGAAACACGTCACTTAATTTGCTTAAAAGACCCTCCTCTCCTCCACTCCCTCAGTCATCACGAGAACCGAAGGCAAGCTGGAAAAAGACAAGGCACATACAGGCAATACCACCACATCACATTAATACTACAAGCATCAATGGGCGGGCAGTTGCTGTCCTGGAAGACTAATGGAAATAGAGTTACCGGTAAGTCCTAACTCTGAATTTCCCATAACGTCTTCCAGGACAGCATCACGAGAGGATAACCAAGAACTTACCAATTAGGGCGGGACCACAGCTTGTAGTACCTTCCTGCCAAATGCCTGATCCCCTGCGGTATTGAGATCTAGGCGATAATGCTTTGCAAAGGTGGAGAAACTTGACCATGTTGCCGCCTTACAAATCTGTTCCGGCGTAGCACCAGCTCGTTCGGCCCAGGACGTTGCCAAAGCTCTAGTTGAATGTGCCGTCACCAAAGACGGGGGAGGAACATTTAATACTCCATAAGCTTCCATAATGGCCTGCCTCAACCACCTAGCTAAGGAGGATCTAGAAGCTTGCTTCCCCTTGGACCCACCAGAGAACAGCACAAATAGTGATTCAGATCTCCGGAAGTCCTTGGAAATCTTCAAGTACTGGAGCAAACACCGCCTCACATCTAAACAGTGAAAACCTGATTCCCTGCTCCCTACTGGTTTGGGACAGAAAGTAGGTAGAATGATCTCCTGCACCCTGTTGCACCTCGAAGCGACCTTTGGCAGAAAAGCCGGGTCTGTTCGAAGGACAACCCGATCCTCAAAAATAGACAGGAACGGTTCCTTAATGGATAGGGCTTGGAGCTCACTCACTCTACGAGCAGAAGTAATAGCTACCAAAAACACTGTTTTTAAGGTAAGGTTTCTAAGTGAGACGTCATCCAAGGGCTCAAAAGGAGCGGCTGTGAGAACCTGCAACACCGTAGACAAATTCCATTGGGGAACCGAACGGACCACCACTGGTCTAAGCCTTTCCAGGGCTTTAAAGAACCTAGCCACAAGCTGATCCCTAGCTAGTGACACCTGAAGGAAAACGCTGAGTGCTGATATCTGAACCCTCAGGGTACTAACTGCCAGCCCCATATCAGCCCCCTGTTGCAGAAAATCCAAAACGGCTGGGACTGTATAATCTCTATGATTACGGAGCCTCCAAGAGCTGAACGTCTTCCACACTTTCCCGTATATACGCCTTGTTACTGGTTTACGACTGAACTTAAGCGTATTCATCACACCCGTGGACAGACCCCTGGCCCTTAAAATGTCCTCCTCAGATAATAAGCTGCTAGCTTGAACCTGAGGACCTGTGGATGCCGCACTGGTCCCTGCGAGATCAGATCTGGTCTGTCGGGCAGGATCCAAGGTGAGCGATCCGTGAGTGAAAGCAAAAGGGGCAAACCAGGCTCTCTTCGGCCAGTATGGTGCAATCAATATTAGCTCTGTATCCTCCAACCCGAATTTCTGAAGGACTCTTGGAATTAGATGCAGCGGGTGGAAATGCGTAGCATAGGGGGACGTCCCATGGATTTGACAGGGCATCCACAGCCAGAGCGGAATCCCCCTGCTGGAGGGGAAAAAACTGCCTTAGCTTTGTATTCTCCTGAGTTGCAAAAAGATCTACTATAGGCAAACCCCATGTCTCTGAAATCAGTGAAAATACTTCCTGGTTCAGGACCCATTCGTCCTGCAGTATCCGAATATAGTACACATCTTCCATATCTGAGCTGTGCTGGTGCTTGGAAGACCGGTATCCGCAGTCACTGCAAGCTGCAGGGGTAACCCAGGATCCTTGTCCGCAGAGCCTGTTGAAAAGAAGCCTGCCAGCGTTTCCTCTCAGTCACTACTGAGATACACGCTGTATTAAGCACCAGCCGAGCCCTCCCCTTCCTCCTGCGCCGAAAACGACGCTTGGAACGCACAAGCCCGGCGACCGGAAATGACGTCACCCGCGCCGGAATTGACTACGCGGCCACCCGGTCTGGCCGTGGAACACGTCCCGAGGCCCTGAGAACCGGACAGACCCCTCTGAACGGCGGTCCACCGATTCCCCTGACCAGCCAAGGGGGTTTCGTCCTCCCGGTCCCAGCCCGCACTGGGCACTGAAGGGGGAAAGGAAGCCAGCCTCATCTCCTGCAGCGCTAGGAGAATCCCTGGGGCTCACATAAGGTAGGCAAACCTACACCCTCTGCCTTACACAGGCAGGCCATAAGCAAAAGAAGACTTCCCGGGCAGCATCACCACATGGAAGCCCCTCTCAGCGTTCTGTGACGCGCTCCCCAGCTTGACTGAGGAAACACAAAAGACTGAGGGAGTGGAGGAGAGGAGGGGCTTTTAAGCAAATTAAGTGACGTGTTTCCTGTGTGTGGGGGAGGAGATTCCATCTCGTGATGCTGTCCTGGAAGACGTTATGGGAAACCTAGCTTAAAAAGCAACTTTTTCTGGGTATTAATTATTCAGATTGGGGTGCTGGGGTGCTGCTGATCCTGTATTTAAGTAAAAAATTATATTACACATGCTAAATATGTGATGCCAGAACTGGTACATAAACTGGTGCAGTCCTGCTGACCTCCACCCCTTTGCAACCAACGTATCCGTTTTTCCCCAAGTTGTTAGTACCATATGTATACTTACATTAAACCTACCAGGTCTTACTTGAATTGCCACCATTGAATATTGTATGCAAATTTCTTGAAGCATGTTCCTTTTAACTGCAACTATAAATATTACCTGACACTAACTTGGGGGGATTTTCTATTTTCTTATGGAAATGGGGTTTTTATCTTACAGGTGAAACTCCAACAGTTAGAATATCGTGCAAAAGTTCATTTATTTCACTAATGCAACTTAAAAGGTGAAACTAATATATTAGATAGACTCATTACATGCAAAGCAAGATAGTTCAAGCCGTGATTTGTCATAATTGTGATGATTATGGCTTACAGCTCATGAAAACTCCAAATCCACAATCTCAGAAAATTAGAATATTACATGCAATCAATAAAACAAGGATTGTACATAGAACAATATCGGACCTCTGAAAAGTATAAGCATGCATATGTACTCAGTACTTGGTTCGGGCCCCTTTTGCAGCAATTACTGCCTCAATGCGGCGTGGCATGGAAGCTATCAGCCTGTGGCACTGCTGAGGTGTTATGGAAGACCAGGATGCTTCAATAGCGGCCTTCAGCTCTTCTGCATTGTTCGGTGGGCAGGTGCCAAGACCTGCTGGAAAATGAAGTCAGCATCCCCATAGAGCTTGTCTGCGGAAGGAAGCATGAAGTGCTCCAAAATCTCCTGGTAGACGGCTGCGTTGACCCTGGACTTAATGAAGCAAAGTGGACCAACACCAGCAGATGACATGGCTCCCCAAATCAACACAGACTGTGGAAACTTCACACTGGACTTCAAGCATCTTGCAGTGTGTGCCTCTCCATTCTTCCTCCATACTCTGGGTCCTTGGTTTCCAAATGAGATGCAAAATTTGCTCTATCTCATATATTAGTTTCACCTTTTAAGTTGCATTAGTGAAATAAATGAACTTTTGCACGATATTCTAATTATTTGAATTTCACCTGTATATGAGTTGCTGTATGAATGGTCCCTAAAAACATTTTATTTTTTATTTTTATATCGCTACGGCTGGGTTCACACCTAGGCGTACCGAATATGCGTGTTTGCCCGCGATTCGCGGTAAAAAAACATGCAACAAACGCGCGTTTCTGAGAGCTATGCGACTGTATCCTAATGGATACGCGCAGCAAATATACACCCCAAAGAAGTTCCTGTACTTCTTTGGGCGTGGGGCGTTTTTGCAGCACGTTCCTACGCGCTGTAAAATGCCCAGGTGGGAACCATGCCCATAGGCAATCATTGGTTTTCACATGTTGAGCGTTTTACAGCGAGTAGGAAAGCGCTGTAAAACGCCCAGGTGTGAACCAGGCCTAAAAGTTTAATAAAGTTTATTCTTTAAAATAATTTTATGCCAGAATACTGTGTCACTGTTATTGTCCATGGGAATTGCACTGTCATGTAACACTACACACAGATTAAAGGCATCTGCCAAACATATAATTAAAAGGATCAGTGTTTTTCTCATGTTGCCCTCGAAGATGCATTTTTTTTTGCACTGGTACTTGTCCCAATGGCACTGCCTAGCTCCCCATGCAAGTTTGACACCTCCTTGACTTGGCTTTTTAAGCTTCACCCAATATAGCAAAGGGTTTGATAAACAGCTCACAAACTGATACATTCATCCTTCAAATGTACATTTCCAACATCTTTATAGTGACCTTGGGTATATTTGAACATACTGTATGTTTTACATCTTCCCTCAGACACTTTTTTTCAAACTGAACATACATAGGGGTCTATTCACGAAGCTGCCGAAGGATCTGGCCGTAGCTTCGGCCGATCCTTCGGCTGGCTTCGGCCCCAGGACCCATTCGGTTCAGTAGAACCGAAGGGGTGTTGTACGGCTATTCACAATAGCCCGTACAGCTCCCGATCATGGCCGAGCGGCTCAGCCGAGCCGAACGCATATGCATCGGCTCAGTCATTAATTCGGCTGCCCTCGGCAGCTTCGTGAATAGACCCCATAATTTTTCTAATCTTTCACTGTGTGTAAGAATTTTCATCTCTTGTGAATTTAGTTGCTGGTCTATAAACTATCTTTAAGTTTATGTGTCTTTTTTTACAATGTGGTGCCACAAATGGACTCCTTATTCTAGTTATTGTCCTACAAGAGATACACAGCATTAGCATAACACTTTTTTATACATCCTAAGATTCTGTTTGCTTTTGCACCTATGATTTTGCATTGGGTAGTGTCGATTAGCAATTAATCAGTTTCTGTCCATCTCAGTTTTGTCCAACTGTGTTCTGTTTAATGTTTACGGGATTATGCTTTTCCCTAGGGGAAAATATTTTAAAAAATTCAACATTTAAATAAATGTAAACCCTAACCAAATAACATTAATTTGCTAATGCACTGAGTATCTTAAACAGTGTTAGTTTTTTTTTATTTTTAAATAGACTAAATAGACTTATTTTTACCTTTTTTTCATGCTTTGGTGAATGTCAGTGCTACTTTTCTCCTGCAACCAACCTGCAGCCTTTTTCTGTAGTACTCTCAAAATGAAGCCTGTATGACAGAGTGACAATGCAGGATCACAATTGGGAGACACAGACAGAGCTTTATTACCCTGTAACAGAAAGCGCGTGACCAAGGGCCTTCCTTGCAGGATATCCTGGTATAAGTTAATGAAAGCTGTAAAATTACAAATATTGGAAATGACTTTTGAAATTGCATTAACATATTAAAATGCTTTATGACGGAGTTGGAACATGTTAGCACACTGCCTATATCTATGCTGGATTTCAGGCAGCCTAATTTTCTGCCAATTAATTGGAAGATTGTCTGAGATTCAAGCATGGTGAGTAAATAAAAGTGAGGCTTGGTTTCCAGGAAGGACTACACAGAGCAAATAAAATACAGCACCACATCTGAGAACTGTGGGAGAGTAAACTACTTTTCAAATAATGTGCACAATCAATGTTTCATCTGTAAGGAAGGATTTGTGAATATTATTATTGACACAGGTATGAGTGTTACCTGAACCAGGTGTCTTGTTTATCATGTTTATGCATACACACGTATTTTTCATTGTCACTCTAGTAAAATTGAATAGAGAGCATTGGTTGTCCTTCTCCACAATATTATCTGCCATCAGCCACTATTTTGTTCTAAATTTGGTTTGTCCTCTACAAGTATATTTCCTATATATTTATTGTAAAGTTAGGAGATTTACATTTTCTCCCTTATCACATTCTACTAAATATTTTCTATTTATCCTTAAAGGTATTATTTTGTTTGCAAGGAGTTTGTTCCCATATCTAGTGTAACTGCTACAGTACTTGTTTAAAGATTTTTTTTTGTAAATGTCCATTTGGTTTGAGTGTGTTTATATAACTGTAGCTTCCCAGTCTACAAAACTAAGAGCTTCTCTGAGTTTCTAAGGGCTTGTTCACACATCTTCAGAGCAGTGTGTTTTTTAACAGCACCGAAAACGCATACACAGTGATTTCAATGGTTTTAAATCTAACTAAACTAAAGATAGTTTACACCATTGCATTAAGTTCCAGAGCCTTAACAAAAAGTACAACAGCATGTTTTTTTTCCACATTAAAACATGCCTGAATGTAAATGCACAGGAACGTGCTTAAACACAATTAAAACAAATAAAAAAACACCACAAATTGCATAAACAATTTGCATAAATGCCTATCTGTAAATGCATCTGGAACATGCAGGTTATGGTGGGAACAAGCCCTCAAGCTTTGCTTTCCTAATGTTCATAATTTTTGTAATGCTTTTGCCCAAACCGTTACTTCATCTGCACATTAGATATTGTATCTAGTTTTCCCTCTAGTTGGTTCCACTCCAACTTGTAAAAGGTTATATTCTTGTAAAGCATTTAAAAATCTATGAAGCACATTCTTCAATGTCCCAGTGTCTAAATGTATTACTGCTTTTTCAATTTGTAGCAGGATTTGATCAGTAGTAGCCACATTTATGTGAGCTGTCATGTAATAGACCCCAATAAAAACATTACTATCTTGACCTTCACCATGTATATTTACCCATATGGGTTCTACAAAGCTGGTCTAAAACAAGGCTTAACAAGCACAAAAGACCTTACCTTTGTTTTTTTTCTTTTCTTTCTTAGCAGCTACTAAACCATAACCTTGGTTATTTTAAGCAGCCATATTAGCAGTTTCAATTCACCAATTTTATTTTGAAGAATTCTTGGATTTGCTAACATATATTTTATATTTTTACACATTGCTATTATTACCTCCTTACCCTTCCGGCTAACCCAAACTCAATATATAACAATTTTCAATAGGTAAACACTACTCCCCAGTTGTTCTATCTTGCCCTTATTCTTTTTACCTTCTAACATCTTCTCCAACCCACTAGGCATTCCTTTTTTTCTCCCAGCTGCACCCTCCACATAAGATGCAGCCAATATCTAGAGTAGAACAAGTAACCAGCTGAGATGTCAATCAGATCTCCAAAAACCCAAATCCTTCCTGCCTGCACAAACTTTTCGGCCTTTTTTTTTAACTTACTAAGCTCTTTCAGTTTTTACCTATTTTCACTATCTACATATCTACATATCTGATAGTGGTGGTAAGGCAGATGAGCAGGGCAGTTTACAGTCACCCAGGTCCCTTTTAAATTTTAAGAGGCCAAAGACTACAATCAAAAATAACTCAGGGATGCTGTAACAGCTCTGTACTTAATTTAACTGTTTGATTGCCAAGGTGTAGTCAATACATCATTGGCTACTTAGAATAGGGTAAAGCATGACATGGAAAATGCCCTCAGTACTTAAAGGGTTCAGTGACTTTTTGCTTTGATTAGAAAATCAATCTAACACATAGCCCATAGGATGTCTGCATCTACCATTTCTATACTACCCTGCTTCCCCAATCTGCCACTTGAAACCCTTTCTGAAAGTGCAGGCAGCTTATGGCGATTACTGTATGTGTCACTGATTTTTATTGTCAACGTGGATCATTAATACTATCTCAACTCTAGAAAAATGTAAAATGAAACAAGTTCTACTCTTCTTTACAAACCTCAAATACAGAAACATTTGGAGAAAATGCTCAGGTGCTGGGGATATTGTACAATTAACTTACATCTATGTATATTGTTCTAAGGTTTAAGGGCTCAATTTTCGTAAAGCTTTTCCTTTTGCCTTTAGTAATATTGTTCACATTCCTGTTGTGGTTATTAAGCTTACCCATGTAAACTATGCAAATGCAATACATCATCTACAATATTCTAAATTGTCACCTTTCTTGATTATCAACTCAAATATAAAACAAAAGTATAAAAAATACTACCTAGGAATTTTTATCACGAGAAATCCAGAAATGGCTCCTACACCTGTATAATAACATCACAATTATTGAAGCAATTAACATCTAATCTCCTCCACTAGCCTTGCACTAGAGGAGGAAGTTTTGTTAATTTGTCTCCTCCAAAAATGTATTGTCTTTGTAAACTGGCTAATTGCAATTACAACATTTGTTTGAACAAAGACTTTTCTAGAAAGTCAGTAAAATAGAAAGCATACAATATAAATGCAGGTTTATGCTTCTAAATATGCCCTCATCATCACTTAGGCATACAGCTGGAAAGTCTGCTAACCACAGTAAAAAAATAGAAAGACTATTAGAAGCAAGTGTTCAAACCACCATATGATATTTTATTCACTTGACTATTCGTATGAAGGAATCAGATGAAATACATATAGGGTTATTCACTAAAGGGTGAAGAGTTTGGAGAAGGCAGGATAAATGAACAATCTAGGACAACATAGCTGATTTGGAAAAATTCTCCAATTCAGCTCACTTTCCAGTTCAGCTATGTTGTCTTAGGTTGTTCCCTTCTCCTGCCTTCTCCAAACTCTTCACCCTTTTGTGAATAACCCTAATAGTAATGAACAGACTCTCAAAAGATTATTATCTGACTTACATATCCACTGCTCAGGACTGATCATGCCATAGCAACTGAAACTCAGTGCATCCAGCAAAGGTCAGTTTTGAAACAACCAGGATTGTCCAGTATGATGAATCTCTTATCTTTGTTGTGCTATTGTCCCAAGTTTTTTTTTCAGCAATCTTTAGTTTCCTGTATACTGCCAAGTCTGGATTTATATGTTTTCCTCTCCTAGGCCAGCTACTGTACATTGTACTGCTCGTCCTCATGCTGTTGCGCCTCTTTCTCTCACACACAGCCCCAAAACGAATTATTAGATCTTACAATATTATAATAGAATGATCATGAAATATTTATAGAAGTTTAATCAAAACTAAATAAGCACAGTCTCGACCAGTAACGTGCCCCACATAGATAACATTAGCATTGTACTGACACAACCAGAAACCTGTCAGCATAGACACAATCAGTACCGTACTCACACAACCAAATAATATCAGCAGATACACAATCAGTGCCATACTGAGGGTAGCACAAACATGTCTGTAGAGACACAGTAAGACCATATCCAAACATCCAGAAACATATCCAACACTACTCAGTCATTACCGTACTGACACAAATAGAAACATGTCTGTAGAAACAGAAATCAGTGGTTTGCTGATGCATCAGGTACATGTACAGTATGCTGTACTGACATAGCCAGAAACATGTCAACAGAGACAAAATCAGTACTGTAGTAACACAGCTAGAAACATGCTATGTACGTCCCATCACACTCCTAACCATAGGGTCCCACACAGAACGATGCTGGGTGCTTCAGTGATGAGTAGATGGCACAGTGTTAAGAGCAATGAAAAGAAGCATCACCGGCACTCCAACAGTGAAGCAGTACATCTTTTATCCATGCATGTTCTCAATATCACAAAGAAAACAAAGTTTCAGGGCCACACGGGGTCCCTTCATCAGGCAAACAGAAACATGTCTGCAGAAACGCAATTAGTATGGAGACACAAGAAACATGCCCATAGAGACACAATCAATGCCATACTGACACAATCAGGAGCATATCTACAGCACTGCAATGCGTTGTGTATGTAGAAAGCCAGACATGGGTCCAGCAAGTTTTATTTTTTTGTCAAGGCAACATACAGAGCATATACATGTTTGTTATATGCACTATAATCTACTATAACATGTGTGGCACCCTACTGTTGATATGTGTTAGGGTGCAATTAACTTTCAAAGTCAACTCACACCTACAGTGTGTTACCAAGCAATTTAACATGTGTTATTGTTTTAAACAGCCCTTACAGTGCACATTAATATTTATTTATTATAAATGTGATCATGTTGATATTATTTAGGGTTTATTATTGTAGATCATCACATTTTTTTTTAAATCAGTTATTTATATAACTATTATAACACACCTCAGTCATGTGACCCCAGCTCAGCAGCTGCTCAGCAAATGCAAGTCAGCTTGCAGATAGGGTCTTTGTCTGGCGAATGCGCGGAATACCATTTTTTCCACTCCCCAATGGCAATAAGTGCAGTGTTTGACACTGCAAACTAGACAGTCGGGTACCAGTGTTTGTGGTGTTATTAGCAATGACACCCCACGAATAATGCCTGTTAAGGGGGCAATCACATACTGTAGTTATTTGGTTATGGGCTCTATACTGTAAGCTTATAAATAATCAACAGTAGCAGGAGTTTGAGGGCAAAGTGCTCTGTATAGTACAAGAGTGTTCTATGGTTGTTTAAACCATTTTGTGTTATAATTCAAAGCAGAGGCGTAACTAGAAACTTCAGGGCCCCGGTGCAAGAAACCATTAAGGCCCCCCCCCCCAAAAAAAAAACCCCCATGATTTTGATACCTTTTTTTTTTCAAACCGGTCTGAAAGGGGTTTAAAAAAAAAAGTTTTTGCATATATCTACGTATGTAACAACACCTGACGGTTTAATAACACTTTAAAGTATCTCCCAGCAGGCAGACACTCAGCACTCTTTCCCATAGTGGTTAATATGCGGGTGTGAGCAGTCTCACCAGGGCAACGGGTGGTGTCACCAGGGCTGCGGCAGTCTCACCAGGCATACAGGTGGTCTCACCAGGGATACGGGCACTCTCATCTGGGCTCTGCAGGGTCTCAGGTGACAGATGTGTCCAGGTCGGTCCTCTCTCTCCCCCTCTCCCCTTCGTTCCCGAGGCCCTCAGGTGCAAAGCTGGCCCTGGCAGTGCCTGCAGAGCGGCAGGAGGAAAGAGGGAGGGAGTCGGTGTTCTGTGGACACTTAGAAGGAACACCGGCAAGCAGGTAAATCCACGTCCTGATGCTGTGGAGCCGCTGCACATGCTTCCCCCCCCCCCCCCCTGGTTGGCATTCTCCACGGGGGGCTGGTTGGAGGGGAGGGGGCGCATTGAAGAACCTGGCCTTGGGGCAGCAGGGAGAGCAAATCCGGTCCTGGGGCAGAGGGCTTCAGGAGGGGCGCGCTTAGGGTCCCGGGAGGTGGGCACAGAGGGTCCCGGGAGAGGGGTGCAGAGGGTGTCAGGAGAGGGGCGCAGAGGGGGCAGGGGGAGAACGAACACTACACTACACACTAAACCATCTTACCTCCACAAACAGCGCTGCAGCCTGCTCAGCCTGGCCGGGACTCCAACACGTGGCACGCCCCGCCTCCCAGTGACAGGCGCTGCAGATGACTCATCGCTCCAAAGTCTCAGAGAGATCACTCTGCTCTCTCTGAGACTCTGGAGCTAAGAGGCAGATAGGAGAGAAGCAGCTCAGACGGGCACAGTTCTTTGCAGCCACGGCCACAAGGAACTGTGCCGGTCTGAGTGCGTGCGGACGGCAATGCATCACAGGGGAGTCTCGGGGAAGCCGGGCCGGCTGCGTCCTGGTGACAGCCTCTCCATCCCTGCCGCACAGCTGCCCGTACATGCTGCGGGTGGCTGTGCGGCAGGGAAGGAGCGGCACTCTCTGGAGGGGTCCTCTTCTTCCTCGCTGAAAATTATAGAAAATGTTAAGATAAATGAGAGGCAATATATAAATGGTAATGTATAAATGTTTAGCATTTTCTCTGGGACAGGGGTAATCAACCTGGGAATTTCCTACAATTTTGCCCAACAAGTAGCAATACATCATGCCAGCATACAGTAAGGATTTCTGTACGTTTTGCTAGCTATCTTAAGAGCCACAGGATGCCCAAGATTGCTCTAGGGATATAGGATATTTAACATTATTCAGAAAAGTCACTTTAAATAATCATAAAATGAATATCTATACACACAATATTGTTTGATTATTAATAGAGAGAATGTTCATCTATAATTCACAGTATGTTAAACCCACTACAGAAGGTTGTTTTTACAACCAGGGGCTTCTCAGTATTGTGAAACTTAAGACTAGTACTTTTGATCTTATGAAATGTAGACTGTTGTTTAAACAGCATATTTTTTTGTAGCTATTACATTATTGTAGGTGATGTCTTCAGCAATAATAAGGTGGTTGTTCAGGGTGTTTGCAAAATAGTGCACATAAGTATGCCCAGCATATTTGCACATTATGGCAAATTTAGGTGCTGACATCTTCTCCTGATCCTGGTCTTTTTCTACTTTTGTAGTCTTCGGCCATCTAGATTGGTTAGTCCAGAATAATGTTCCACAGAAGTTAATTCAATCCAGCAGCCTGGAGTCTACAGTGAGCTATGCAAGCATGGCTTAGTGTAAAGTTAAAGAAAACATTGCTGGCAAGCAATAAGTCCAAAGTTTCTTTTGCAATAAAAACCTGTCTGACAGCAATGTTTATAAAATAGGAATTTCATTCCATGTTGAGATACTAAAGTAAAACTTTTTTTTTTCTGACTAACAAGGCTTCTTTTGGGAATTTGGGGATTAATTATTTACTTTTCAGACAATTATACATTACAAAATGAAAAATATAAATCTATCTTTTAGTCTGGCCAAAGTTAGTTTAAAAATAGAAAAACATAATATAAACAATTCTCAGCACTTATACCAGCTAGCTAGCAAAAAGAAAAAACAACATTTTACACCTTTCACCAATTTGTAAACATATGTGGAAGCCACACTACCTTGCCCAGACCCCTCTATTATTATTTTATCAAAACATATATAAAATTGTTGACAAACCAGTAGTCAGATAAACATTGTGTACAAAAATCACACATTCGGTACAAAAGAGAAATGTTATCAAAATGGTTCACATTAGCAAGACTACCCTTCCAAAGGTAGAACACATCTTCATTCGTTGGACATGGGGCAGCCCATGCAACATGGGGGCGTAAGTCAGAAAGGATGCTAAATCCATGGAGTCTACCTGGAACTAGTCTAATAGTGTGATATCAGGCAAACATTGACTGGAGAAAATTATGTGATCATCACTAATACAAAAACTAGCATTGCAGATAACATTAATCCCACACAAAGAGAGAGGAAAAAAGCAAAAGCAGCAGCCTCACCATCCTACCCCCTTCCTCCATATCCAATTTTTTTTTAAATTGTCTTATATAAAATTACATGAAAATGATCTCTCTAGTTACAAAGCATGGTACAGTCTTTCACAAAAGAAATAAAGGTTTATTTTTTTAATGCAATGCAAAAATAAATTAAAAATAAATATTTAAATGGCAAAAAAAGTTGTCAATCATTTTACACCCTTCCAGAATGATATCTTAATAAAAATATTGTAAAGCAAAGTATTGTAAAACAAAGGCATTGGGTTAAGTTACTTGAAAAAATTAAATGTGCCAAGCTAAGTTACTTGTTTTGATCAGATTGCAACATCAGCATCCCTGGAATGTTGGACCATATAGGTCAACAATGAACAACAATGAAAAATAATGAAATAGGCAAAAAGTTAGAATGGCAAAGATACAGCAAAGCATCTTTGCCTTGCAAATTTGGGGCATACCAAGGCAACTGCTTAAATAGGCTGAACATGGCAACAGTGGACACTTAGGGGTCTATTTATAAATGTTTTCACCCAAGATTCTCGCAATTTTCCATTTGGGTTCAATACAAATATGTGAATCTTTGGTGAATGTTATGTGAATCTTGTGTGGAATATGTATAAATAGAACCCCTTAGAATAAGCCTGTGCTCTGTATAACTTGCTAGATTTAGGGGTTTATTCATAAAGGAGCCGAAGGATCCAGCTGTAGCTTTGGCTGATCCTTTTTCTCTCTTGGGCTATTATGGCCGGCTCTGCCTAGTTCTAATGAGAGATCAACATCCCCAAATGACCTGGGGACGCAGATCTGTCATTAAACAATAACTGGGCAGAGCCGGCCGTGGCATCTCAGCTGGCTCCGCCAAGTTCTTATTCATTGGCTGGGACCTGCTAGAAGACTCTAGCAGGTGCCGCCCAATAGGAAACAGTTGGGCGGAGCTAGCTGTCCCTGCTAGCTCCACCCAATTGTTTTTTTAAATAATTTTTTTCTTTTTAAAAATATCTTTTTTACTTTTACCATTTTGTTTACATTTTCAAAAATATTTTTTCAACCTTTTAAAAAAAAAAATGTCCCTGATGTTCTATTCTGCTCGGTACCACGGAGGTACCGAGCAGAATAGCTGAGCCAAATGCTGCTCAGTGGCATTCGACTATTCACTCACTGCCGTTCGGCCTCTAAGGCAGCAGCAGCTGTGTTCTTGGTATAACCACTTCCAGTGGATGACATACATTTACGTGAACCCGCTGGAAGTAGTTAAAGGAACTCGGTAGGTAGGTTATTCCAAACATTTGGAGAACTAACTACAGATCTTCTGTGGACTGCCTCATATCCTGTCTCCATGTAATCCCAGACAGACTCGATGATGTTGAGATCAGGGCTCCGTGGGGGCCAAACCCTAACTTCCAGGACTTGTTCTTCTGCTTTACACTGAAGATAATTGTTAATGACAGAAGCAACATTTAGTTGACAGGTAGTGAGACAAAAGTTGTACTGTTAAAGTCCATCTTCAGCAAATGTAATATGATTACATGCAGTTATAAAAAACTCTCCCTGGATGCGTAATCGATGCGTCCAGGGAGAGCGATTGATTCCTAACCAAATGTAACCATGTCACATACCATTACATGCGGTGTGCAGGCGTTAACATGCAGCTGCTGTCACCTGATCATTAACTTGAATGGGTGACAGATGCCACTTGTAAATGCCAAACTAGTCATTCCTGCTGTAGGAAAACGCAAATTCCTGACACAGGAATCCCTAATTGCACCTAAACTTAGCCCCCCATACACATAAAGAAATACTACCCTGCACATATAAAATAATAGATCCCCCATACACATTAAAAAAATACTACCTCTACACATATAAAATAATACATCCCCCATACAGATTTAAAAAAATACTACCCCTGCACATATAAAATAATAAACTCCCCCATTCACATAAAAAATACTACATCTGCACATATAAAATAATACACTCCCCCCATACACCTAACAAAATTACTACCCCTGCACCTATAAAATAATACACTCCCCCCACATCTAAAATAATATACTTCTCCCATGCACATAAAAAAATACACTCCCCACATATAGCTCAAAGTATGAGCTCAGAAAAGCTCATACTTTGCTTTTGATGTAAATAATGTTGTCATTTGTAATCTGGATACCTGACCCCACTTAGGTGGTATAATGCCAGGGACATTTTCTTGAGATTCAACCGCAGCTTTTGTTCCACTCCTGTATGGAGCAATGCTTGTGCAGTATAACACTAAAACAGTAACAGGCAGTTCTTGCACTAGATAAACAAAGGAAATAACATGCATCAGTGAAAGTACTTTATGTTGAATAACAGTATGGCACAAGGTCTTAGAACACATTCTCTTTTTTCCTCTCACTCTCTAGGGGGCATTCGCTTACTGCCCCAGTCACAGCTACAGCTAAGCATCCAATAGACCACCAACCACCACTGGTGTGCCCTTTACAGGAACTACTGTATCACAAATGCTGCCTAATGTGGTGCCTTGATGCCCTGCACCACATTAGGCAAAGCAGTGCTCTGTCTGTGGTACTAGAGCTCGTATTGATCTATGGCTTTCTAGTAATTGGTGCCAAACTGTTCATTACACACATCCCCCCCACTCACAAACCACTGACCACCAATAAAAAAAAATACTTAGTAGGGCTTCATATAAGACCATCTTACATAATGACTGCTTTTAATTACTTTTAAAGTGACACTAAACTCAGGAGTTAAATCTTAAAAATGCAGTAAGTTAACGATTAACAACTACATTTTTGTTAATAGTTAAGGTACTTGAATGCAGTTTTAAGATTTAAAGGAGAATTATGAGGCAAGAAATTTTCACTCAGCCTCATAATCTGAGCCGACCTGTGACAATGAAACTGTCACAGGTCGGCTTAGAAGATCGGGGAGTGAGCGAACACATACCGTTGCTCGCTCACTTCTCGATTTATCCGTGCAGAGACCTGTGACTGTCACTCACGGTTCCCTGCAGGGATCCCCCCCTCCCCTGTCTGATAGTTCTCATTTAACTCCTGAGTTTAGTGTCACTTTAAAGGAAAACATCTGCATAAAGCAACATAAACTGAGTATGAAAATGAAATGTAGGAGTGTGTTTTAGTTTGTTTCTAATCTCTGTTCTTTGAATGGAAGAATTTCAGAGCCAACTAGGTTCATTCTTTAATGACAGTTTATTTTAAGGGATTCTGAGGGGGGAGAGCTTTAGTTTAAATTTTTTTTAAGCAGAGCTTCAATGCTACCTAGGCATATCCTTTTATGTTCACTAATGTATTGTCTGTTTTATTAGTTATCCAGCTACCCTCTGTCACATTTTCTTTTTTCTGGAAGATTAGCAGATAATTATGAGGAGCTTAAAGTGAAAGTTCCCTTTCCCAAGTAATTTGCAAAAATGTAACTACCAGCAAGGTGACCGGGCTGACCAATTAGTGCTCACAATTTGAGAGCGAAATTCAAAAGCCATAGTGCAGGGCTGCACTGCATAGCAGTATGAGGTAGGATAGTACACCTGTTGTCAGGAACTTGCAGGTAATATATACAGTATATATGTATGGAGCCCAATTGCGAGGGATGAACACACATGGAGTGGATGTGTCGGGAATCGATAGCGCCTAGCTGATAAGGGAAGTCCAGTTTTCGTAGTCAAATAACAGTCCAAGGTCGATGCAGGTGGAGGAGGTTCTCATGCGGTTATACAAGCCAAGGTCAGTGCGGGCAGCTGCGGTTCAGAGACGATAGACAAGCAGGAATCAGGAGTTAGGAATACAGGAACAAGGGTCTGAATGCTGAGGAGTCAGGAACACAGGTCTGAACTCTGGGAAGCTCACTAATAACTAATAAGCTGATTATCAGCTATCAGAGAGGGTGTGTTGACAGGTGAGCATTCACACATCTCCTCTAAAACAGATCTGCAATTTAAACTTGGAGCTGATGCAGAGCGCCCTCCCATAGGAGAGGGTTGAGAAGACACTTCACCCTGCAGCTGCCATATTGGACCGGCAGCCAGCTGCTGTTTGTGGTTTGGGAGAGTGTCACAGACAGCTGTAGATGCTGCAAGGGGAGAGGTATAAGCGGCATTACACCTGTTCCAGCGAGGGGGGGAAGGAGCGGTCGCCAAAAGGTATAGCAGGGGGGTAGAGGGGGCCAGATTTGAGTGGGTAATTCCATTTTCCCAAATTACTTGGGAAGTGAACTTACCCTTTAAGACCTGTTAAAATGGGCACGTATGGTAGTAACAATACCCATGGATATTTATAACCATGCATAACCCTTTACATATGTTTACACCACAACTAGGACAAAGCTGTTGTATGTGCTGTGTTTCTGTTGACCAATTTCTTATTTGGTGTGCTGGCAACTGCGTGAATTTCAGTCCTTTCTCCCTTAATACTTCTCTCTGGAAAGTATAAATCCTCTTTCTATTACATGTTATATTTTCTCCACTGCTCCTGTTGTTTTAAAAACAGATACAAATTTGCAATTTATAACAAGAAACACTTCCATGAATACACAACAAAACTTTGGGCTCAATTCAAAAAGCTATAACTTTAGGATAAGGGTCCATATTGTCCAAAAAGAGTCCAAAGGGAGTTATTTTTAGTTGAGTGATAAAAATATGAAAATGGCAGTCACATGGCTGAAAATAAAGATCCTTATCTTTGTGTGAACCTTTGTGAATTGAGCCTTATGCACTCAAATAGCACACTGGTAAATAATGATTTCACAGATTTAAAGCAGTATTCATTTATTTTTCAATAGTGAATCAAATGTACATTGCATTGCACAGCAAAGTATTTTTCAGTGTTTTTGTTCAAACACTTACAGTAATCATGCTTCTAATTAGCTGGCTTCATCTCCCTCAGCTCCACTTTTCTGAACTTCGTTTCCACCACAAGATCGCAAGGGACAGCACAGTCCACAGGAGCTGTCCATCTAATGGCTTGACCTGCTGGGCCTGTGTTTTTTACTAGCACACACAAGGGTGGTTTCATAGGACTGAAAGGAAAAGGAGCCACCCTAAAACAGGATATCAGGGCCAGTGCTCAGGGGATTAGCTGATTCTGTGGGAAACTAAAACTTTTAAACATCAAGGAGCAGCATTCATTGTAAGGATTCAATCAGCCTTTCAAATCACTTAAAAACCTTTTGACTTTAATATCACTTTAATGCAAGCTTTCTGTTTGTTTAAACTAAACTTTCACCAATAAACAGTAATGCACAAAGCCGTGATACTGGTATTTTATAAATGTGGTATGCTTTTACATGTCTACAAAACTTAAGTGTACACCTTTTGCTTGACTATATGGCCTTAACACAAATACTTTAAAGTGAAAGTGTATCTAAACCCAGAAGCAAAAGTGTAATAATTCGCAGCCTGCCAATCCTTAAATGCGTTGGCTGCATTAGTCTTTTTTTGGCATTTTTTCCCTTTACTTTCACCTGGCGATCCAGCCAGTTATACACTTCCTGTTTTAGGTTGGCTTCACTCTGTGGAGAAGCAACAAAGCCACCCTTAAACGGCAGCACTGTCAGTCTGTGGAGCGGGTAGTTTTAGATGCATTAGCAAAATTAGAGGAACTTGACTAACAAATTGAAATTGAAATTCAGATAACACTTTTTAGGCAGTTTATTTCCTTTTGGGATAAAGGTTTTAGATAAGTGAATAGACTAAAAACACCCCTGTCAGTGTTAAATGGTTTGTCTCAACCCTCTATCTGCCACTATTTTGGTCAGCTTGGTCTGTTAAAGCAAGTTGAAAAATAACAGCCATACTGGCTGGATCACCAGGTGAAAATAAAGGAACAAAATCCTAAAAATATAAATCTGACTCAGCCACCCCATCTAAGTATTGGCAAGCTGCAATATATTACATTTTTGCTTTGAGGTTAGATACGTTTGAACTTATACTTTGCCCATATTGGCAAAACAACAGGAGAGACTATAAGAAGCAGCTAGTTACTTTGGCATTGTAGTTTACAGACTGTCTTAAAAAAAGCAACAGCGGGTGCCAAGTATATGTATACAACAGCTTTCTCCTCCATAACTTATTCTCTTTCTTTGTGGAAATCAATAAGTAAGTTACTTGAAAAGCTTGCATGAATTTTGTTTAACATCTTAGATTCTTCATGTTTTGTGCAATAAAGAAAAATACATTTTAAAGAACTGATGCTGTTTATTCAACCACACCTAGATAAGCACTATTACAGTTAAAATACAAAGGAAAATCAATGTAGTAATTTTGTGATAAAGGTAAGAAAAAAGTTTAAATGAAATACAGATAACGCATAAGATTAATACAGATAAAGCATTTCTTTAAATGCGATCCCATTGCTCCACGCACACACAAATGCAAGTGCATGCATAGGACATGCACATTTATGTAAACAACGATTGTACCACACATGTTAGGTATTGCTGTGGATATCAGAGTGAGAGCAATAATTCTAGGGTCATCATTCACTGTGATCTCTAAATTGATCCTCACCTGCAACGGCTTTAAAAGCGTCACATATTGACAATTTTGCATGGCTTAGTTTTTTACCATTTAACAGACGCATGGATTTTAATGCTTGGCTTGTTTAGTGTCTTTATGCTCAACAAAACACCATCTTTGATAATTTACCAAAAAAAATGGGTTTATATTGTGTTTGTGTGCACCAAAATTCATTTTAGTGTATATTTCCTGAAAATATAGATTTAATAAACAATTGCGAAAATATTGTGCGACATAAAAAATTACAGCAACCACTATTTTTTTTTTCAGGGCCTCTGCTTTCAGAAAATATATCATTGTTTGCAGGTTTTGGGTAATTTTCATGCAATAAAAATCAGTTTTTAAAATATGAGTGAAAAATGTAAAATGTTCTCCTTAACCAAAGTGGTTAAAGCAGAACTTCTGGCAGAATTTTTCCTAAATACCAACCCAAAAATGGGGCTTTCAAGGTGACTCGTGAATAATGCAAGGAGATACAGCTAGACATATAGACATAATACCACGTAACTAATTTTATATAGTACAATTCATATTTAATAAGGTTAAAAAAAAATCAGATTTTTAACATGTGTTGGAAAAATGAAAAAAATATCCGGTAAGGAAAATCGTTGAAGAGAGGAATCTCAGTGTCCCTAGTCTTTCTATAGGGACAGACTCTCCTTCAAACTGTTCAGAATAGCTTGCAGCCTGCACAATGGCCTGCTCCAAAGAAACATCTAAAGTAAGGTAAGAAATATTTTTTAAACATATTTTTATGTTTGCTGTGTGAATGGGTGCACATAACAAACATATAGTGGAGGTTTCTCACATTTGACTGCAAAAGTGGAAATACACTCTAAATGCTATTTGACAGTTTACAATATATAAGGGGCTATGTTTGTCTGGCACACATCCACTGTTTTAAAAATAGAAATACCAGCTGAATGTCACTTAATCAAATAGCAGTAAAGGATTCACGGGGCAGACTTCCCACTGAATCCAGTAAAAAAAGGTCCCTATGGGATTGATTTGCTAAAACAGTAGAGACTGCCCATAGTGTTCGTCTAGCTTTGTAAATAGGGTAAGCCATGTTGACTTCAAAGATCCAATCAATGCAAGGAAAAAAAACCAAACAGGATTTTGCTTGCACATGACTGAATGAAAAATAAACTTTGAAAAGTGAACTTTCACCTTGCTAAGTGAACAGTCTGTATTGCATTAGTAAATCAACCACACCGTATTTGCATGCACATGTTATAAGTGCATGCTCCACAAAAGATACAAATGTAGATTTGGCCAGAGGTATTACATCTGTTTAGTTTTGTTTCTAACACACACACTAACAAATCAAGTTTAAAAAGGAATGTATGTCAATCTTGTTTGGCCTATTTTGCAATTAATAATTATAATCTGAATACATTGGTCTACAGTCTGTGTTAAAGCACCAAAGGCAAATCCAAAAAGTAGGGCAACAAAATTCTCCCCTGTAATCATAATCTATTCTTTTGAAGAATAAACATATGCTCATCCTTTCATTTAAAGCTATGTTAAATAATATTTGCTTGAACATTTATGTATTATTTTAGTTTTGTAGCACTCTTTGCCCAAACACAGTTCTAGTGGCAAAAGATGAGTGTTCTCTCATGACAGAAAAAACATATAAACAGCGCTCTCGGATGGGCAACAAATTAGCTTAGAAGTTCTCTCATGAGAACACTTTGTCATTCTACTGTAACAATACTCAAATACTCTAAAAATCAAGCATGTACATTGTGATGTTTAACAGAATAACATGATTAATTATCTAATTATTAAATCACATAATATTATATAACTTGGTATAGTCTGCAAGTGATGCAAATGATTGAATCATTTAAGATGTGTAATGTACTATATTATTAGTATACCAAAATATAGGACACATGAACATTATATAACACAATTAACCGTTCAGCTCTGACATCTGTACACATTATAGACCAGAGCAATATTTGTCCAAGAATCATTAGATCTAGGTGTGCTTATGTGGATACTCTTATAGTGATTAGAATATATTAACATACCTCTTAAACTAGTTAACAGGACCAGAACAACATTTCTGCTATGGGCATGTTTATTCAGCAGCTTTGTCATTATTTAAAATAACAAGGAAATGCATTTATTCTATAATTTGACTTTTTTTTAAAGGACACTAAAATGATGGTTCTAGTATAAAGCATTGCAAATGTATTTACAAATTTTAAAAATGCTTTTTTTAAATTTTGCACTTTTTTTAATGCAACAACAACAAAAAAGCAAAATTAATAAAAATGGACAAAAAAGTTAAATTTGAATATTTAGAAACATAGAATTTAACAAAAAAATTGAAACTATGCAGGAGTTTAATAGTCGAATGGAGGGGATTGAGTCCTCAGTGGGTCAGTGTTTTGCAGTAATACCAGAAATGCAAATGATTCTACAACAGCAACAGGATACTATGCAGCTACTACGTTCACAGATCGATGACTTGGAAGACCGCAGTAGGCGGAACAATATCCGCATAAGAGCAATACCAGAGGTTGTTGAGGGGGAAAAACTGAAGATGGTGGTCCTGGAAATATTGAACAAACTGTTGGGGAAATTGGAACTCAAAGATATGGAGATAGACAGGCTGCATAGGATTCCAGGTATCCGTAAGTCAAATGCTATCTACCCAAGAGATGTGCTGTGTAGGATACACTTCTATAGTTTGAAGGAGAAAATAATGCTTAAAGCACACTGGACTATGAAGGAGCCAATATAGAAATTTTTCCTGACCTCTCCAAGCATACATTAGATAAACGAAGGGCCTTGAGACCTTAGACCAAAATCCTAAGGGAAAAAAAATATAAAATATATAGATGAGGCTTCCCATTTTGTTTATTGGTACAAAAGGACGGTAAAATTGTCGAGTTTCGCACCCCGGCGGATTTAGACTCGTTTGTGAAAATATTGGATATCGAGATGGTAAAGCTGGGACAATGGCCCGATCCACCAATAGGTGCACTCACGAAGATACGGTATCAAGATCAATGGACAGAGGTCCCTCCTAAGAGGGGATGTTAGTGGGAGATGTGGACTGGGGGTTGGGGGAGGGGGGAGATGGGATGAGAGAGAGTATACGTGTGTGTATATATATATATATATGTATATATCTGTATATGCATATATGTAGGTAATGTTGTCCCTTTTTTGGGGGGGGAGGGGGAGTTTGGGGTTGGGTCCAATCACTAAGATTATATAACACTGGGGTCGGAAAGGGAAAGGATTTATGATTAGTAATTTGCACTATGGTCTATGTTATGGGGTAATACATATACATAAACATTTAAATTATAGCTGGTACAATTGTTAAGTGATACACCTTCAATTTCACTATTGAAGTTGAAGCTTGGGACCTTGGGTCCTCCACATTAGAGTATAGAAGGGGGGGCGGAGGGTCCATAAAGGTTTACACAAGGCTTGAGCATATATTAGTTATCCAGGGTTTAGGGTGTGCTAGGGAGGCTTTTTGTGCACTAGAGAAAATGTAAATATGTGGGAACCGTCCCAATGGATGTGAGAAATATAGTTTTGGGATGAATACTTGCGTGATTTTAATAATGATGGTGATAATTGACAACAATAATAATAATACTATTAATAATAACAACTGATGCTTGAAATGGGGGTGGGGATTAAAAATTGAGTAGTGCACTGAAGAACACATAGAAAGGCACATTAAGGGGAAGTATGCAGTATCAGTGAGAAGGGGGGATACTGTGGGGTTTTATTGGGAAGGGGAAAAAAAGAGGAAAAAGGGAAAAGAAAGGGAAAAAAATTACTATTATTTTTCTTTTGTGTGCGTCTTTTTTTTGTTTGTGCGTTTTTTTTGGTTTTTTTTCATATCTCTCTCTTTCTTTCTCTCTCTCTCCTGCTCTTCTCCACTCCCCACTCTCTTCCCTTATCTTTTGCTTTCTTATCCTTTTTTGTCTTTTTAAAAAATATATTAATGAGTTGCTCTCTCTCCTGGGTTGGTCTTTGGAAAGGCCATCACATATCCCCGCTATAGGCAATGAACCCCAGCAGGTACCCTCCTAAGGGGGTTGCTGAGGTACAAGGGTCGGGAATTTTTTCCAATATGCCTAAAGGGGATAATTGTTTGTACAGGTATTTTTTGTTGTTGTTTTGTTTTTTTCTGTTGGTGTTCTTTATTTATATTTTTGTATTGTTTTGTTGGTCCTCTTTGTATTTTCTTCCTTCTTTCTTAGTTTATTCTTTGAGTCCGCAGGTGTGGTCCACCCTATATTCCGCTATGGTCCAACATCTGGAAACCTGCTCATCTTGGGGAGGGGTGAGCTATACCTGTGCTGCCTTATTTTGTGCTTTGACCTTTAACTGGGGTTATGATGACTACACATAGACCATTGATATTTGCTTCCCACAATGTTCGGGGTCTAAACTCTCCAGCGAAGATAAAAATGGCATTTCAATATTACCACTCTCAGCGAGTGGACCTTCTCTTCCTTCAGGAAACTCATTTCCCGATATCTTATCAACCTGCCTTCTCAACAAATACTATCCTCAGTTTTTCCTGAGCAATGCCTCCGACAAGACTAGAGGGGTTGCCATTTGCCTTGCTAAAAATGTCTCATTTCGCTCGTTGCTGGAAATAGGAGACCCTGAGGGACGATATTTATTATTGAAAGGACATTTAAACGACACCTTAGTTACACTCTTGTCCTATTATGCCCCCAACTCGGCCCAGGTTTCGTTTTTCACTTTTATGCTAAAAACCTTACTACCTCATTTTGAAGGCGCAGTGATCTGTGCAGGAGATTCTAATCTTGCCCTGGACAGTAATTTGGATAGGTATTATACTGGAGTATATAGACCTAGACGTTCACAGAAAGCTGGTACGCGCCTTGCAAAACTGCTGTATTCTCACTCTCTAATAGACATATGGAGGGAAATGAACCCTGCGGTGAAAGACTACACGCATTTTTCCTCAGCACATCATAGTTATGCTAGGATAGATCACTTCTTTGTCTCCGCTTCTCTTGTGCCTCTGGTTGCCTCCTCCACCATTAGGTCAGACCACTCTTTGGTGTTGATGGGACTCACTACACTATCACTAGCTGCTAAACCTTTTTGTTGGCGTTTGAACGAATCTCTGTTGGCGGAGGGTGCAGTACAGGGTGAGGTCCACTCTTGGAATCCTATTTTGTTATTAATGCCACACCTGATATGTCCCCTACTATTGTATGGGCGGCCCATAAGGTGACAATTCACAAGATACTAAAAAAAACTTTGAATTGACCTGGACCTCCTGGTTGTTATATACAGGGGTGCTGGAAACCGGGTCATTTTCATTGAACAATTTTTCTGGAATTTTTCTCTGGGGACTATGTTTAATGTTTAAGTAGATGTTGGGCTATTTGGTCGGGGATGGAGCTACTCTTTTCGGACTCTTAAGCTGTTCTGCGTCCTTTAGCATCTATTTCCTTTTCCTTTTATTGTCTGTCTTTTTTTTCCATTATGCTCGCACATGTGAGTTGTTTAGTGCATTGATGTTGGACAGAAAGTTTTCTATTTATATAGATATGGAGGAGATCATAACAAAGGTTTGCTGCAGACATAGGCGGATCCCTATGCCAGATATTTCTCTCAGACTGTTTTGAGTTTTGTTTTTGCTGATGGGGATAAATTGGCAAGAATAGGGTGATAGATATGATCTGTTTTACAGAACTATTATATATTGTGTGTATGGCATCTAGTGATCCCCCCCTACTACTTGACTATGCTAATATGGAAGAATCTGAAATGCAATTGTATGCTATACTGATTGTACATCATGTGCTGTTTTATTGTTTTATTCTACTTTGGAAAATTAATAAAATACTTTGAAAGGTAAAAACAAAAACAAAAATTAACAAAAAAAACAGTCATCAGGAAAAAAATTGCTAGAAGAAGGAGAGAACAAGTTAATTAGGGATGAAAGGTTAATAAATGGTTAAATAGGATACTTTTTGTCAGTTTGCTTTTCTTGACTTCATATTCCAATTAAAGCGTATTCATTTAATCTGCAGATAAACGAATCAAAGTAATTTCAAAAGTAACAATTTTACTTTGTATCCCTGAATTGTGTTTATGAATACAGTGTCAGAAGGTCTGTTTTTTGCAGAAGTTGTTGTAATAGCTTCTGTACTTACACAGCAACCCCTGGTTCATTTTGATAGCTATGAATTGCTGGAAAATGCAAGGGGGTGGCGTTAGTGGGGCAGAAGTACTTTGAGATTTTGGGGAGTGTGTAGTATGTCCAATGTCCATAATTGGTTAAAGAGTTTCACATGAAGTACCTGAAATGTCTTAATTTGTATATTGATTAAATGCATTTTGCAACATTAATATTATTATTTATTATTATTAAAGATATTTCTTTCTGTAGTCATTTAATTATCTCAAATCTTTATCTGTTGTTCTAAGATATTTTGAAAAACAAAAAGATTATGGTGAGTGCATTTGAGACATTTTTCTGCAAGATTTAAAAAAGATTACTATGTAATTGTAATATGCTATGCAAAATATGTGAATGCTTGATATACAACACAAATAACATATCTATTGATGTTTATTATATTTACTTACATACATATACAGCAATATGTTTATGCAAGTTCTCAGAGTTACTATTGCATGCAGCTGCAACATTTTCACTTGGCCTTGAGTCTTATTGCTGCAAGCACTGTGGCACATGGCTCAACTCTGTTGTGTCCTGTGCCATGTAGCGCTTTGTATTGTGGTTATTCATCATTGCATAAACCTGGGAGCTTGAAGCGCCAGATTTTATTTCTGTTCCAGAAGGGACACCTGGGTTATTTTTCTGCCATCAGCCCTCAATGGTGACCAACAGAAGAACCTGGCATCTATAAAACCCATAAGCTTAGCTTTCACAGTAGTCCCACCTGGGTACACAAATAGAATTGGCTTGCCAATTTCATTTACAATGCAAAATAAAAATATTTCTTGTAAACCAGAAGATATTTTTATAAAGCATAAGGAAAATTAAACTTGAGCATTGTTTGAGCTATTTAGAAAAAAATAAACAGCTGTGTGAATGAAGAAGTCTCTGTATTTGAAATATGAAGTATGTGGTTTGTTTACTCAGATAAAGCTTAAATAATTATATTTTTTTAGTAGTTTGAATAATGCAGCACTCATATGATCAACTAAAGGTAATAATTTTTATTTTTGCATTTCCTGGTCTGTGGTTGGTTTAAAAATGAGCCAAGATATATACACAGCAATGGGGATCTATTTAGCAAGAGAATCAGGCTACTATTTAGCAAAATTCAGCAGCCTTTTAGGTAGTAAAGGATTTGCTGTGGTTTTAATATCTATTGGTAGAAATCCTGGACAATGGACAACAATAGTTTTATAAACATCTACAGATTTTTACAACAGTTGTGTTGATACATTTTCCTGTAAACAAATGTCAGCTTACATGTAAACCATGTCATATACAGTCTCTGCATAATTATGTAACTGTATTGTCAATAACTGCTGATATAAAGGGCAGATATATTATATATCGTGTTATTTTCAAATATACACATATGACAAACAACTGTTGACATAGGAAAAAGGAAAAAAGAAAATAGCACTGCGCTTCAAACTCAAAAATTATATTCCTAAAATGTGAAAAAAATAGTATAAACTGTGAAATTGCCACAAAGGGATACACAATTTTGTGTCATACACAACACCTGTGCTGCACAATGCCTGTGCTAATGATAGTTAAAAAAAAAAACCACAAACGTGCTAGTACATCTTATAAAATGTGTACATATAGAAAATCCTGTGTTGAATCTCACAAGTGATGTATAACTCCCACCTAATCTGCATAACCATGTGTGAAGTCCATTACTTCTGGATACAATAAAGTCCCTGTATGTGAGGATATATCTTCTTGCTTTTATAATCAACACCAACGTCCGTGAATGCAAAAAGAATTCGTGAATCAGTGCTCTCCAGTCTCCACCGTGCTCAAAGATAAGATCTGGCCGCACTCACCGACTCCTATTGCTCACCATATTTCAGATGAACAATTAGCGCTTTGCTGATCTATATAGAACCAAATCCTCTCCTTTGTTTTTAATCCGACAATAAATTGGGGTAGATTCCTCCCAACTATGGCTTATCTTTCCAAAATCGTGTAAAACTATTCCTCCATCTTCCACCTTCTCTTGTGCTCAGAGAGAGAAAAAAAGGCTAATGCTTGATATACAACACAAATAACATATCTATTGATGTTTATTATATTTACTTACATACATATACAGCAATATGTTTATGCAAGTTCTCAGAGTTACTATTGCATGCAGCTGCAACATTTTCACTTGGCCTTGAGTCTTATTGCTGCAAGCACTGTGGCACATGGCTCAACTCTGTTGTGTCCTGTGCCATGTAGCGCTTTGTATTGTGGTTATTCATCATTGCATAAACCTGGGAGCTTGAAGCGCCAGATTTTATTTCTGTTCCAGAAGGGACACCTGGGTTATTTTTCTGCCATCAGCCCTCAATGGTGACCAACAGAAGAACCTGGCATCTATAAAACCCATAAGCTTAGCTTTCACAGTAGTCCCACCTGGGTACACAAATAGAATTGGCTTGCCAATTTCATTTACAATGCAAAATAAAAATATTTCTTGTAAACCAGAAGATATTTTTATAAAGCATAAGGAAAATTAAACTTGAGCATTGTTTGAGCTATTTAGAAAAAAATAAACAGCTGTGTGAATGAAGAAGTCTCTGTATTTGAAATATGAAGTATGTGGTTTGTTTACTCAGATAAAGCTTAAATAATTATATTTTTTTAGTAGTTTGAATAATGCAGCACTCATATGATCAACTAAAGGTAATAATTTTTATTTTTGCATTTCCTGGTCTGTGGTTGGTTTAAAAATGAGCCAAGATATATACACAGCAATGGGGATCTATTTAGCAAGAGAATCAGGCTACTATTTAGCAAAATTCAGCAGCCTTTTAGGTAGTAAAGGATTTGCTGTGGTTTTAATATCTATTGGTAGAAATCCTGGACAATGGACAACAATAGTTTTATAAACATCTACAGATTTTTACAACAGTTGTGTTGATACATTTTCCTGTAAACAAATGTCAGCTTACATGTAAACCATGTCATATACAGTCTCTGCATAATTATGTAACTGTATTGTCAATAACTGCTGATATAAAGGGCAGATATATTATATATCGTGTTATTTTCAAATATACACATATGACAAACAACTGTTGACATAGGAAAAAGGAAAAAAGAAAATAGCACTGCGCTTCAAACTCAAAAATTATATTCCTAAAATGTGAAAAAAATAGTATAAACTGTGAAATTGCCACAAAGGGATACACAATTTTGTGTCATACACAACACCTGTG
>NW_017307615.1:119584-151361 GCF_000935625.1 Nanorana parkeri
TGAATCAGTGCTCTCCAGTCTCCACCGTGCTCAAAGATAAGATCTGGCCGCACTCACCGACTCCTATTGCTCACCATATTTCAGATGAACAATTAGCGCTTTGCTGATCTATATAGAACCAAATCCTCTCCTTTGTTTTTAATCCGACAATAAATTGGGGTAGATTCCTCCCAACTATGGCTTATCTTTCCAAAATCGTGTAAAACTAATCCTCCATCTTCCACCTTCTCTTGTGCTCAGAGAGAGAAAAAAAGGCTATGTCAGAATAAATTTATTTAAAACGATTAAAATGCACATACAATTAAAATAAGGCAATTGCGTATGGATTGTCTCTATGATTGTAATGCTCGCATAGATCCGCCCACCTGATGCATTTTGTCACATAAGACTAAGATATATGAAGGATGGTGTGGGAATTTTTATTTTATTTTTTTTAAACATTGATAATGAATGGAAAATACCAGAGGGATATCCATAAATCTCTAAAACAGACATAGAATGCATAATAATATATGTGAACTTCTAATGTGAATAACAAACTGTTGACATAACCTGCTTTAAAATTGTATGTATCTTGTATTTAGCAACTGCTCAGGTTCTCGAGCAAAAATTAGATTGGGTCTCTCAGTTGGGTCTCTCAGTATTTAATAGGTCTCATGTTGCTGACCTATCAATTACCTGACCTGACAAAAGTGCAGCAAGTGATGTTAGGCCATCTACAGCTTCCAGATTTCAGATGAAATCCTGGGGAGTTATAGACTGAATATTCAGAGTGCTGCATTAGCTCAGTGGTTATATTCATGTATGTGGTCTCTTACCAACCCTTCAAATATATTTTATAGGATATAATTTAACATGACAGTAGTTTAACTTTTTTAGGGAACCTAAATGCTCAGTCCTTGTCTTTTTAGGATGTGTCCTATTCTCTGCAAGGATTAGCTATTTTATAAGGAACATCTAAAAATTTTAAATGTGCCTATGCAGTAGACATGTGTGATTAGTTTGAGTCCGAATTGGAATTCAGGTGAAGTTTTGGAAATTCGGACATTCAGATGCATCTGAATTTCCAAATGAAAAAACTAACAAATCTAACACATCCAAACATATCTGAGTTGTTCATAACAAAAATTACAGATGCATCCAAATATTTTCCAAATGTCATTTAGAATGGACTTTTGTTGTTAAATGTTAAAGAAAAAAAGTAATTGTGGAGTCCCCTCCCCGATTGATACCAGACCCTTTAGGTCTGGTAGGAATTTTAGGGAAAACCCGACTAAAAAAAAATCCCCCAAAAAGTGTGGGGTTCCCCTAAAATCCCTTACCAGATCCTTGATCAGAGCAGCAGTCTGGCAGAGCAGAAAGGAGGGTGAGCATGCAGCCCCCCTCCTGCATCATACCAGGCCACCTCCCCAACTTGGGGAGGGTGCTTTATAAAAAAAAATTATGAATGACAGCTGCTGACTCGCTGAAAGAAAAACCCAACTACCCGTCCAATCCCAACAAACACCACTCTGACCCGAATGTCAAGCATTTGGAAGTCTGAATAGCATTCCAGAGGCCCAAATACAATTCGGGAGCTCCCGATTGCTATTCGGGAACAGAGTTGTTATTATTATGACAGTCAACAAATGGGCGGAACAAGTCTTGTGATGTCACGACTCGTTCCGCCACTTTGTTGACATTTGGGACAGAACTGTAATTTTGCGACAGTGTTCATTGATATCGACGGGTTGGCGGCGTCAGATTATTTTCTTTTGACGTTAATCATGATTGATGTAGATCTACATCTCTGGACGACGTGATTGACCTTTAGATTACATTGATGGACTTTTTGGGATTTTTTTATATATACAGGTGAAACTCGAATAATTAGAATAACGTGCAAAAGTTCATTTATTTCACTAATGCAATTTAAAAGGTGAAACTAATATATGAGATAGACTCATTACATGCAAAGCAAGATAGTTCAAGCCGTGATTTGTCATAATTGTGATGATTATGGCTTACAGCTCATGAAAACCCCAAATCCACAATCTCAGAAAATTAGAATATTGTGAAAAGGTGCAATATTCTAGGCTCAAAGTGTCCCACTCTAATCAGCTAATTAAGCCATAACACCTGCAAAGGGTTCCTGAGCCTTTAAATGGTCTCTCATTCAGTTCAGTTCATTCAGTTCAGTTCAGTAGGAATCACAATCATGGGAAAGACTGCTGACCTGACATTTGTGCAGAAAACCATATGATACGGACTGAAAGTGTCATAAAATCAAAACTTTTGAGTTCCCGTTCCACGCATGCGCCAAGTCCCGCTAAGAAGAAAAACACACGCATGCGCGCAACGAGCATTTCCCATCGAAAGACGCGCAGTATGGCGCACCGGAAATGACGCGCATACGGAGCGAGTTCCAAGAAAAACGCGCCCAAGGCCCACAGCAAGTGACGTAATTGATTACCCCACTTCCCTATATAAACCGAACCAGCATGTCTCTCACATTGCTGGATTGTCTTATCAGCTTCTGTCTGTGTTGTGTATCCTGTTTCCTGTTTTGAAGATTAGATCACCGTTTGCTTGGATTTTGACCTTGGATCATTTTTGGACTACTCTTCTGCCTCTTCCTTCGGTACTGCATCTGACCTTCTGGATTTTGACCTTGGCTTGCCTCGATTTTGATTTCCGGATTACCGTTCAACTTGCATGGTTCCACAACCACTGGCACTCGTGCCACTCGGTGTCTGCCTGGCCTCTGTCACCATCCTCAAAGGCCATAAGACACGAGGTGCAAGGGAAGCCTCCTCAACCATCCAGTCTCCCAGACCAGGTTCGTAATAGAAGGGCAATTGTTCCATTGGGGACATAAGTGCCGGTAAAAACTGTCTTTCTTCACTTTGGAGAGATTTCTCTCTTTCTGTTGTGTCTACAGTAGAGGGAATTCAGGGAATACTCTCCAAAGGGACACATGCAACAAAGTAAAACTTGACAAGGGTTCTAACTCTCATCCACTCTATTCAAAACTAAAAGAAAATGTTTTGTATTTAGATATATTTTAAGCCATGTCTCTTTTAGCTCCCACTGTCTTCCTGGAAACAAGACTTCTGTGTGCACACTTCTACAGGGGATAGTTACAGTATAAATCAAACATTAGCTAAAACATGACAGAACCAAAAGCTGGAAATACACAGGATCAGTTTAAATTAGTCAGTTCATCTAAATTAACTGACAATCATAGAATACAATAAGGGGTTCTATTTAGGGGATACAAGATAAGTAGATTGTTTGATTGGCCCATAATTACACACACATGTATGTAGATGTTTAAGAAATAACGAGACAAAATCAATTTAATATTTCCTGCATAGCCACTGTGTTTTTGTTTATGTTAATTTACAAAAGCCAGGGGCGTCCCAAGACCGGGTGACACCCTGCAGTTTCGTCGTCGCGTGTGACATCACCTCGCGCGGCCATCTGTTTGACTCCTGTCCAAGATAGCCACCAGCAGAGAGAGGAGGGGACGTTCACCCGGCGGGAGGAGGCATGCCGTCGGGTCCCCTTCTCTCTCCTGACCCTGTAGGGCTCTCGGTCCATGACCGACTGACCGACTTTTTAGAGGGGGTGAAACCAAAATGACTGTCACCCCTGCAATGGTCAAGCAAAACAGATGACAAACGCACTCATCAATTTGTCACCAGCTTTACAGTAAGGTGCACACGGAATGGGCTTTAAACAGTAAAATAGCAAAAGGTTTTTCTGGCACACTCACAAGCTAGCATGTAAAAAAACGTGCCTCAGCCCTCTGCAGCCTTACCTAGATAGGGATCTAGTAGGGATTTTAAGGGGGACCCCATGTGAAACCAAAAAAGGCTTTCCCTATACATCAGAGTCTCCCCCTTCAAATCAGGAGCCCCCATAATATCAGAGCCTCACTCTCACATCAGAATCCCACCTTTCACATGAGTGTCTCCCTTTATATCAAGGGCACCCCTTTACATTAGGAGCCCCTTCACATTAGGAGCCTACACCTTTCACAGGATAATTCCTCCTCTTACATTAGGAGCACCCTTCACATTAGAGCCTCCTCCTTTCACATAAAAGTCCCCCCTTCATATCATAAGCCCCTTTCACATCACAAGCCCCGTTCACATGAAACACCTTCTCCACATCAGAGGCCACCCTTTACATTAGTAGCCTACTTCACATCAGAAGCCTGCCTGCACCATGTAAAGGCATGACACTGTGCACAATTTCAAGGCACTGAGGAAGGCAGAAGGCACCCTGAATGAGAAAGGCTAATCTATACTTCACTATACTTCCCTAATAATATTGGAAGCCTTATTGAGGTGAATCAAATCTGCTTACAATGTTTGTATAGCAACAATGCTTCCATGTGTGATCCCTGTGTCTCTGTATAGCTCCCTGTATTCCCGGCCAGGTTGTAAATGTTGTTTTGCCTTTTTCTCCAAATTAAGAATGAGGTATGCCGCTGTTTCCCCTCCTCTCTTCTGACCCTGTCAGACTCTCGGTCCATGACCTCACCCCCTTTCCTACCATTAGAACCAAAGCCTTCCATTCCACTGTAAAACCGCAGAGATTCCACTATCCACTAAATTTCTGCCCTTTTACTGTACCTTATGATATGTAATCATCATCATTCTGGTAAATTATGTCAAGAAATACCTTTCTGAACATAAGTTTTAAACAAAATCTGCAAAAGTGCAACCTACACAAATTTTAAATAATGTTCCTGAAACTATATTTGATTAATGTCTATTGTACAGCAATAATTTGAAAAAAAATATAAAGCATTCTTTGAGTTTCAGACAAAATTTTTAGCGCAAAATGTTTTTATGCTTACCTCATATCGCTGGTACCTTTGACTTATCTGTATACAATAGGAATCTATGGTAATTCAATTTTCAGAACAAAGAGGTTTGTAGTATCTTTGTCTATCTTGATTGATGGAACGTGAGTTTTTGTGAAGGTTTTCTCTATGACAGAAGATTGAGGTCACACAGTAACGACAGATACAAACTCTTTGTTTTCAGCTATAATATACAGAAGATACCACCATAAGCACATATTTTCTAACCATTTTAACAATAGCATTTATTGTAACCTTTCTTAGACTGTACTAGAATACATTCTGAATGCCACTGAAAATACATTTTTGTTGACTATGAATATCATGTTGTTGATGACCATGATGATATTTTTCTCATACTAGGAAGTTAGTTAATAAATGGTTTCAAGCAGAGGTGTTGTGATTGCCAATAGTAGGCCTTAAAACATCTAAGGGCTCTAATATTAACAAGGTTAAAAATAAATAAAATGCTGTCAGTTGTACATACATAAAAAAGCAGGTTTTCACTGATACTCCAAGCATGGCCGCCAGGTGTGTTTGACCAAATTCTTTACCTCATAAAAAGCATAGCCAACCCCCCCGACAAAAAAAAAATGATATATCCCAGTCCTTAGATGTAATGGCTGTATTAGTTTTTTCCTAATTTAAATGGCAATCCTGCAAATAAAATACTTCCTGTGTATTCATGTCTACACTCATTACTCTATTGTTTCTCTGGGGTCAACCATGGGTGTCACACAGTCTGAACTTCAAACATGTCTCACTTTGAATATCTCCAATACATGGTGGATTGATGGGACTAATAGTTTACACAATAAAAATATGTTTCTTTTCTCTTTTTTAAGCTCATTGGGAAGAGACCAGCACATTGCATTTCTGGCAAGAAAACGTTCCTAGCCTGAAAAGTAAAAACTAATACAACTACTACATTACTATATTTTTATTTTTGGGTTTAGATGCAATATGCATGATCTCATCAATATAAAATGTCATTTTTATTGCATTGTATGTTTCAGGCCTCTGGTGTCTATAGAAATAACAATCTCATCAAAAACTAAAGTGTATTCTCCACAATTCACTAAAACTGAAGTCAAGGCACAAACAATTTAATTCACCTTTGCAACCACAAACAATATCTTGTAAAATCAGTGGGGTTATTACTCATACATCTGTCTGTGCAGAGAATAAGTGACCGGTCTTAAAGTAAACTCCAGATAAAAAAACATGTTGGATCACTGCATAGATCTGAAAGAAATAAACACATGATTTTAGTAAGAATATATGTAGTTTGCATTTAGACAATATTTGTTTATCCTGGATTTCAGCTTCAGGTTATTCACTAAAGGTTCACTAAAGGTTATTCACTAAAGAACCTATGGATTCAGCCGTAGCTTCAGCTGATCCTTCGGCTCTCTTCGCCTGCCTCTGCCCTTCGGTTCAGTCGATTCACAATAGCCCATACAACAGCCGAAGGCAGCCGGGCCAAAGGCAGCCGAGCCGAAGGCATATGCTTCGGCTTGACTGAGCCGAAGTGACAGACGAAGCGTGGAGAACAGTCAGCCGAAGCCAACCAATCTACATGCAAATGACAACTGGGGGGAGCCAGCTGTGATCTCACGGCTCGCTCCACCCAGCTGTAATGACAGATCGGTGTCACCAAATGACCTGGGGATGCTGATCTGTCATTAAACAATAACAACAAACTGACAAGAACAAACAACATTGTTATTCAATGGCTAGAAGACTGGCAGGTGTAGGCCAATAGGAAACAGTTGGGCAGAGCTAGCTGTCACTGCTATCTGCTGTCCGGCCGTTGTAATTAAACAGCTGGATAGCGGCTTCTTGAATGCGGGTGGGCGTTTTTGAACGTCCCATTCCTCCCCTTTTGTGCGTGCCGCACAAGCTGGAAATCAGCCTGGAATGTAAACAGCCACCGATGGCTGTTTATATACGACCGTTCGGGCATCTGTAGAGACGCCCGATCGCTTGTAATATGCATGCGGGAGTGCGCACCCTCCGTTGCAGCCGCTGCTAGCGATCCCGAGCTCCGCTGTGCCCGGTGCGAGCACGGGACCAGCACAGCAGCTCTGCGGCTGGAAATCAAACGGAGCTCAGTACACAAGCTCCGTTTGATCTCCTCCTCCTCTTCTGAATGCAGGAAGTGATGTGTATTACATCACTACCACATTCCTCTGTCACTCTCCGGTACAGAAACTAGAGAGAAGCTGGTGAAGCAGGTGTTTGCTTCATCAGCTTCTCTGGGGGTCCCTAGGTGACATTAGGGGTCTTAAAGACCCCTGCTGTCTCCATAAAGAGGACCTGACACTGAAAATTGGCTATTACAAAGGGGGCTTGTTAGTCCCCTATGTGATAGCAATAAAGCTAAGTGAAAAAAAGGTTTAAAATAATTAGTTACAAAAAAATATAAAAAAATTAAAAGTCACATATAAAGGTAATAACATTTTTTTTAAAGTCCCCCGCCCCCACATACAAACATGCGGCGAGTGCGCCTACGTGCGGAAACGACGATTGCATCCATTACGCCGCACATGTTACATATCACCGCGAACGTCGCAGTGAGAGCAATCATTTTAGGGCCATCAATCACCGAAAACACTAAACTGATGAGCGGTAAAAGCTTTTAAAGCATCGCCTATGGCCAATTTTGGGTATGGTAGTTTTTGCGAGTTCGCGGGCGCACACAATTTTAAAGCTTGACATGTTTGGTGTCTATTTACCCGACGTGATTAAAAACCACCAAATGAAAGCTGTATCTGTCCCCAAAAAATTGTATAAAATTAATTTCAGTACAGCGTTGCATGACAGAATAAATCTTACCGCCTTCTGGAAATGCTAGTTGCCAAGCTGTATGTAGCTTAAATATTTCTGATTGACAGCACAGGAACAAGTATGCAGTGAAAATTAGAGAAAAGTCAGAAATTCTAATGTCTGTACTTGTTCTGAGTAACTCTGGAATTATTTAAACAGTAAGTATGACAGGCAGGCAACCAGCACTTTCAAAACAGAGGCCAGCAATGACCATCTTTCCCTCATGACAGGTATACTTCAAGGCTATACATATATAATCTTGCAATTCCCCCAAAAAACTGGTCCAAATTAACCCAGGGCTATTTGTGTGGTTTATTGTCTGGGCTAATGCTACTATTATGGTGTAGTAACAGAGTATTGGACATTTGCAAAATGAAAAAAGTAAGAACTGCTCATCTAGTATAAAAAGACATATACAAATAATAATTACAAGGTTACAAATCACCAGTACTCGGCATAGCCACAATAGCCACAAGTCAGTTATAAATGAATGTTCATACATTGCTCCAGGAGAAATAACTGTACCAGCCAAGGTTATTTTGAGCCCATTTTTGTAAAAAGGGAAGTTCAACACTACTTAATATCAATTGTATTGAACAAGTATCATATATATTATGTACTGTACTAATAAGAGTTTGTTATTTTTCTATAACTATACATGGGCTAAAACTAGGCATTTTCTTCTTTGTATTCTTTTCTCATAAATCCTGCTAACAGATGTGCACATGTGTTGTCAGCTGTATTTGTCACTGTACAGGCCCTCTCTTGGAGCTTCTACATGGTGTCAGCCATGATTTATTATCTGTTGTCAGTCTCCTAGTTACTTTGTAAAGAAAAGCAAATCTGACTACCAACTCTAAGTAAAGCCGCTTTTGAATAATAAATAATAAATATTTATAACTTAGCAGGATTTTCACAATAGCCTGGAGATTTGTATTTGAATGTATCTGTATGATTCATGTGTCCCTTAAAATATGAAACCATGGGGAAATGTAATTTCTTATAGTTAAACATGCAGTCTGCTCATAGTTGCATGTGCACCTCCCAGATAGCAAGCAATTGAGCTGCAAGTTTGAAAATGACTTGTTAAACTATTGCAGACTTGCCAAGCTTCACAATTTTGTTGCACAATTACAGCAAGTCTGCATTGTAAGTCTCCAGACCAGCGAGCTTGCAGAGCTCTTGCTAAGACCTGCAGGACTCTTGCTGTAGACTAGCCAAGCAAATTTGCTAAAAATTCAAAAAGTGTCAACTAGAACTTGTGCTGCAAGTGTTCTGCAAGTCTACAACTTGCCAGGAATATGTGCAGCAAGTTAACAAAATTACAATTTCACCCTGCCACAAGTTTGTAGCAAGTTATCCTTGCTATCTGGGCTATAGGCTATACTGTGAAGGAAATTCTTTAAAACTGGAGCAGACAAAATCTGGAGCAGCTGTGCATGGCAACCAATCAGCTTCTCTCTTTCATTTTCAAATCTTAACTCACAAAACTAAATAGAGAAGCTGATTGGTTGCCATGCACATCTGCTCCAGATTTTGTTTGCTCCAGTTTTGATAAATTCCCCTCAGTGTATTTTAATTTTTCAAATACAGAAGAAAATCTAACGCTCACAACACCAGTCTCATTCATAAAGTGTTTCTTTAGTGTATAGCTGGGTGAGCACTTTTGGGACTTCATAACTGCTGTTAGAAGGAGCTGAGGAGTATCTAATACATAACCATATGTATTATAAAAGCAACTTTGGTCACTTTCAGAGAGATCAGCGTCCCTGGTTACCTGCTAACCAGGGACACTGATCTCCAAACAGCTAACTCTCCCTGGCGGCCCGGGAGTCTCCTGTTCCCGGCCGCCAAGGAGAGAAACACTGCTGTGTCTTTTTTTCTTTATTCTGACACGAGCGATGTCAGAATAGAAAAAAAGAAAGATAGAAAAAAAAAAGAATTTTCCCATTGAAAAGCATTGGGACATTACTATTGGCTATTTCAATTTGCAATAGCCAATAGTAAACTAGCATTGTACCCGCCCTCTGCTGCAGTTCCCCATCAGGTAACGGTCGGCCGAACATGCTGAGCATGTTCGGCCGACCCGAAGCCACGTGAAGCAAGCCGATGTACGGCCGATTTCAGCTGAAATCAGCCGTACCAGCCTGAAGTGAATAGCCGAACAGTGTTGGGCTCACTTCACTTCAGATCGGTCATTCACTCGGCTGCCCTCGGCAGCCGAGTGAATAGTTTTACCAATGTATGAAGTGATAGTGCAGGTGTTGGCACTCACGCAAAATGAGGAAAAGAAATGGGATTAGAAGGAATACAGTGGTGATTGAGTGTCCACAACATTACCACTTCAATTAAATATCACATGCAATTTCATACTATAAAGTGTAGTTTTACTATGGTCACCTGGGGGTGCTGTTTAGCATACCCACACCTCTCAACTACTTTTTTAGAGGTAAAGCAGTCCAATGTGGAAAGCAACAGCAACATTTTACTGTGACTTTTTTATTGAAATGATACAGAAAAAAAATATTTTAGCATTGACATGGTATACGTGTGCTTGGAAGATTTCACAGTATTTATTATTAAGAATTAAATTCTTTAAAACTGTGATGCATCTTTAAAAAAATCAAAAGGTAAATATCAACACTAATTAATTAACTACAGAAAGAGTGCCTTGTAATCCCTATTAACAAGAGCTTTCATCATTTTAATATTTCTACATTTTGAAACTTGCATTACATGTAATTTCCCTACTTGCAAAATAAAGCCAATTAATAAGTAAAAGTTAATGACAGATCTAATGCTGTTGTTTTTTTAATCTTTTCAATATTTGTTTTTGAAGTTTCGTGCAGCAAACTTAAAAGACTTCACAGTAATGTACTAATGAGCTTGATTCACATAATATAAAAAGAAAGGAAAAATAAATATAATTTGCCTAATGTCAAGTGAGGTTTCTTATATATGTAACTGCACTTAAACAATTTGGTACAGTTTGAGTGAAGGTGAAATTTCAAAAAGATATGGAATAATACCGAATAATATTACAAACATGTTAAAAAAGTAGGAAACGCTACACATACAAGTTGAAGCCCCCCCAAAAATTAGACCGTTGGTTCTCAAATATGACCTTTTCCCTGACCAACAGTGTGTTATTTGTGCATGTTCCATCAGAAATGCAGGTGAGATCATTTAGTATTAAACTAGGGATTTAGATTTCATCATGCACCTTTGAGGAAAACCCAAAATCCTGCACTGTTGCTTAGAGCTGACAGCAGGTTTTTGGATCTTTGTTGTATATTTTTTTTAAATTACCACTATGTCAAACAAAAATCCTCATTATCTTCTTTTTCACCTAATTTATGCATAAGATGGTTGTAAAATTCACCAGGCTGAGCATGGTGTCCCAGGCCTCCTTTTGTGCATTCGTAGATTGAAGGAATACCTATAACAGGGTAATAAAAAAATGCTAAAGTTGTCCTGAGTGTTTCCCCAGGTAGATATGCTTGCAAAGCTTACAGAAAGGTTAAGGTACTGATGATACAAAGGAGTAGGGATAAGGTTTGGATTCACCACTGCTATGGGGCAAATCTTCCGGATTTATGTACAGATTTGCCTAGAAGAATTTTTGAAATCATAATGCACTGCGTGGCCTTTTAATTATGAGCAGGCAACTTAAAAGGGACAATAATGGAACTTTTGGTTAATCCAGCCCCCTTTTTTTAAAAGGAAGGCCCAACACAGCCTTACGGGTCTATTCACTAAGATGCCGTAGGCTTTTGTTTCAGGGGTGGAATTATTTGGTTTTCTTTTATTTGGGGTGCATATTGGTTTTTATTTTATGGTGATAGGGCCTTTATTTTAGATTAAACACTTTTTTGCTGCAAGACTTTCATTGTGGGGTTTTGTTTCAGGAGTGGTTGTATTTTGGGGTTTTCATTTCTTTTGTGGGTTTTTTAAATTCTATTTTATGTTGAGAGGGCCTTATTCAAGTTTTGGGTACTTAAAGCAGAGCATTTACACAATTTTGACCATCTGTTCTTAAAGCTGCCTTTTATTTGTAGCTGACCAGTGCATCATTTGGAAGAAAACAACTGTCCACCTAACACACCTCACATTATATCACTCACATTCACCACAGCCCCCTATCCCCCAAAATAAAATCAAAAGTAAGGTATACAGCAGTTAGGCCTAATATCCCTGGTTAAAACTGTCCTGCTGCTAGACAATTTTATACTGCTGTATCCTTTGCAGTACCTTAATTCTTGTAGTAAATTCCATGAAAAATCTGCATGACGGGGTGACAAATCAAGAGTACAACTGGAAAACAGGAGCGCAGGAAGTGTTGTCACATTGTAACAGTAAATGCCTGAACAAGGACTTTTATGGAAGGATGACCATGTATTATTCAAAAAAAAAGATGCAGAATTAAAATATTTAAAATGACTGTGGAAAATACATCAACATTTTAAAGCTTATCAGAAAAAAGTCTAAGGAAAATCATATGAGGAAAAGCCTACTGAAATTACCCAAGCAGCTCATGGGCACTGGACCTTGGGAAATCCACAGTATTCCATGGTCTATTTGCTATTTCAAGTAACCTCTGCTAGGCTACTCAGAAACAGCTAAAGATCCCACTGTAAAAGGGGAACATGGGTAGCAAATAAGGTGAGGTATTTAGTAAATGTCCCCAAATTCCTTCATCATCTCATGAGGCCTGTTTTGTGGAAAAACCCTGGTATCTATCAACATTCCAGCCATTCAAAGGTCTGGAAACACTGGCCCTAATGAGTGCTCTTATTACCTTGATTGAAAGCTTACATAAGGGGCCATTGTTTTGGACCTCCAAACCTACTAGACCATACAGTATGTGATGTGGCTGTGTGCTTGGGTTTAGTTAAACATAAACCAAGACTGTTAAACAATTGTACCAATTACCAAGCATCAACATATGCAAATGTCATCAAATAAGTAACAATAGAGGAGCAGATTTTTAGTTATCCATACATTTCTGTAGTGTTTTATAATACTCCACTGTTATATACACTACATTGCCAAAAGTATTGAGACACCCCTCCAAATCATAGGATTCAGGTGTTCCGTGAAATTTCCTTGCTACTAAATATTCCACGGTCAACTGTTAGTGGTATTATAACAAAGTGGAGGCAACTGGGAACAACAGCAACTCAGCCATGAAGTGGTAGGCCACTTAAAATGACAGAGCGTGGTCAGCGCATGCTGAAGCGCACAGTGTGCTGAAGTCGCCAACTGTCTGCAGTGTCAATAGCTACAGACCTCCAAACTTCATGTGGCCTTCAGATTGACACAACAACAGTGCATAGAGAGCTTCATGGAGTGTGTTTCCATGGCTGTGCAGCTGCATCCAAGCCCTACATCACCATGTGCACTGCAAAGCGTCGGATGCAGTGGTGTAAAGCACGCCACTACTGGACTCTAGCAAAGTGGATGCGTGTTCTCTGGAGTGACAAATCACGCTTCACTGTCTGGCAATCCAATGGATGTGTCTGGGTTTGGCGGTCGCAAGGAGAGTGATACTTGCCTGACTGCATTGTGCCAAGTGTAAAGTTTGGTGGAGGGAGGATGATGGTGCCGGGTTATTTTTCAACGGTTGGGCTTGGCCCTGTAACGTCCCTGCGCTCCGTGCCGCATCTCGTTTGCATTCCAGGGTGGAACGCAGCAGAGGGCGTAACCGCCGAGGAATTCCTCCCCCATTAGCGGAGGTGCTATGCGTTCCACGCTGGAACGCGGAAGTGCGCCGTGGCCGTGTGACGTCACGGCCGCGGCCTATTTAAACCTAGTGGGAACAAGGAAGGGTGTTCACTATTGGGTTTCTTATGCCCAAACACTCTGGAACTCCGCAGCAAACAGCCATAATACTGACCAGGACCTACTGGAGGATTTCCCTGAAGCTACCCGGCATCCGTGTCCCTGTTTGACCCCGTCACCTTAAGCGCAAGTACATTTGAAGCCCCCTGGGCTCGGTTCATGGAGCTCATGCACTGCCTAAACCTATTTGCTATGTGATGTCTTGCATCTGGACTTCCTAAACTTATAGCACTGTGATATCCTATACATGGACTGCCTAAACCTATAACTATGTGATGCCTTGCATCTGGACTTCCTAAATTTATAGCACTGTGATATCCTATACATGAACTGCCTAAACCTATAACTATGTGAGGTCTTATACCTGGACTGCCTAAACCTATAACACTGTGATATCCTGGTTAAGTGTTGGCGAAATCTCTAGTATAATATCATAAAGCTGGGCTGCCTTAAACCTCCGTTACCGTTATACACACAGTCAGTGTACACGGACTGCTTAACCTAGAAGTACTAGGGGGGGCTGAACCCATTTTCGGTCCTCTTGATCCTAGAGGGGGAATTCCTAACCTTTATGTCCTACTAAATCCCCCTCCTTTACCTTCTTGCTTTTGTTTTTGTTTGTACGGCTGATGATGCAAGAACCCCAAACTCTCCGCCTGTGACTGAGAGTGACGCCTGGGGTTCGTGACTGAGTGCCGTTTCTCTTCCCCTCGATCAATCTAGATTCCGCAGTTGAGATCCATCTCTGGTTATAGAAAAACCCTCGGGCGTGACAGGCCCCTTAGTTTCAGTGAAGGGAGCTCTTAAGGCATCAGCATACCAAGACATTTTGGACAATTTCATGCTCCCAACTTTGCGGGAACAGTTTGGGGAATGGTCTCTTCCTGTTCCAACATGACTGTGCACCAGTGCACAAGCAAGGTCCATAAAGACATGGATGAGCGAGTTTCGGGTGGAGGAACTTGACTGGCCTGCGCGGAGTCCTTACCTCAACCCAACAGAACACCTTTGGGATGAATTAGAGTGGAGACTGCGAGCTAGGCCTTCTCGTCCAACATCAGTACCTGACCTCACAAATGCGCTTCTGGAAGAATGGTCAAACATTCCCATAGACACACTCCTAAACCATGTGGACAGACTTCCCAGAAGAGTTGAAGCTGCTATAGTTGCAAAGGGTGGGCCAACCTAATATTAAACTCTTTGGACTAAGACTGGGATGCCATTAGAGTTCATGTGTGTGTAAAGGTGCCCCAATACTTTTGGCAATATAGTGTATATTACCATGGATTGTTACACCATTGTAAAGTTAAAATGGCGGCTGCACATTCGCACAAACCAAATATTCATGTGGTTAGAAAACATACCATTGTGTGCATGTGCATGCAAACCGGAAGTGCGCGGAAACACGCACACGGCCGTTGCAGCAGAAATGAAGCTGCTACCCTAATAGTTCAGCATATAAAACAAACCTGCCTTTGCCCCATTGCTTATGGTCTTTTAGCTAGTGTTCCTGTGTGCCTGCATTCTGTTGAATTCCTCTTACCTGCTTGACCCGGTTTGTTTCGACTTCTGCCTGCCCTTGACCTTGGCCTGTTTCCTGGACTTTGCCTTCTGCTCCTGATTTTGTACCCTGCTCCTGGCTGGCTCCGACCTTTGGCTTTCCTGACCATGCTTCAGTCTCTCAATCCTGTTCCCATGCTGCCGGCTCGGTTGGACCTCTGGCTTGCTGACTACCCACTACCAGGATGTCTGCTGCACAGTGTCAGTTCCCATCCATGGCACTCCTGCTCCTCGCTGTCCACACACTCTCTGTTGCCATCTCCGGGGAGGAAGGACATGAGCCACAAGAGAAGCCTCCTCACCTTCCGGTCTCTCACCAGGTACAAGACACCATTAAGAATGCAATGAACATCTTTGCATAAAATCTTCAGTGTCTTGGCAATCTGGCAAATAGAACACTGTTAAAGTTAACCTGTACTTAAACTATGCATGCTAAATCATTTTCATATTCTGCATAAGCAGTGTAAGCACTTTAAAACAAGTGCTCATCCACCTCTGTAGCTATAGGTATTGTGTTTTACAACAGAGGCACAGACATCTCAGCTATTTTTTATATCTTTCAATCCTGACAGTCTGCCAGCCTTTTAATGTGAACACAAAGCAGGTGTTACTATGCTCTTAGTAAAACCTAATTTGTTGTGATCTTTCAGAATATTTAGGAATTCATTACTTTATACTACCTGCAGTTACAGGGGCTCAGAATGGCTTGTTGTAAAGCTATTTTGTTTGTTAAAAATATGTAAATAGTTTATTGTGTATAATCTGCATTTTCTAAGACAACAATAGATAGACATATTTCTTGAGAACACAATTTCATTTTAGGCCGGAAACAGAATTTATGGAGAGCCGGGACTTTGCAACCTAAGGAAAGACAAGTTACTTGCAACCGAAACTTTTGACAAGTAAAAGTAACATCATTACCTTGGAACAAGAATGCAGTCAAGTTGTCAGTTGATGCACATTTCCAGCCCTATGTTTGGAAATGTGCATCAGATTTCCATTATAGTACTTACAGAGGACAAATTTATAGTACGTCAAGACTAAGCTGCATCATTTACCTTTGTTTCGAGCTTCATTTTATATGAGCAAGTTTTTAAAAACGTAATCTGTTACTTGTGAACAGAAGTCACTTGAGATGAAATAAAGGATATTTAAATACTGAGCAATATAAAAAGATGCAAATCTTTAAAAATGCAACCAGTCCTGGAACAATTACCATTAGAATTAGGTCTGAGTGAATCAGATTCTTACAGATTGGTTTGTTCATTTTTGTTGGTTACACTGAGGCAATACATATATCTAAAAGAAACACTATGGCTAAATGAATCTGTCTTTATATATGCATTCAGACTATATAGTAGTGTACATGAAGCAGCAAAGACATTTTTGAGGTATAAAAAAACATAGCCAGAGAGAAAGAGCTAATTAAATTGTCTGTGTATGTATAAGAATAGTCTTCTGAAGTTCTGTTTTTTATTCGTTTTTTCTTTTGAGGTAAGGTATCGTTCACTTTTGATTTAATTGTTTGTTGGAAGAAAAATAGCAGCATGATAAAAGTTTTTTATGGAAATTTCTTTCAGCTATATAATCAATCATATTTCTTTCTAACTCATATGCCATCCCAAGCCCCTGAGTCTCAAAGACTTTCTTTTTCATTGGAGCTTACTTGTTAAATTAGCACTGATCAAAGGGTAAAACATTTATCATGCTTATTAGTGAATAAACCTAGCAGCAGGTATCCCAAGTGAGGAAGCAAACCCTCATTTCCTGCTAGAATGAATTGGAAATTATCCAAAGTGCTTGCAAACATTTTTCAGGAGTGACGAATTGTCAAAAAGAAAGCAGCTGCTGTACGAGGCTCTATTTCAGTGAGAAAGAAGGAGAATCACTCTCAGGTACCTCCAGCTACCCCATGGGGATCCTGCTCAGTTTGATTTACTATAATTGCCTTTGAAATGCAGTATCAACTGACCTTGCAAGCCGTGGAAAAAGTACAGGGTGAGAACCATTGGGGTACTTAAAGTTTAGGCAAATGGTCCTCAAAGCAGTACAACACTCTATATGGAATATATATTGTTGTAATGTATATAAGATAGTATTCATTGCAGTGCATTTATATATAATGTTATTTGAAGTGATTCATCACTGACAGATATTGGGAATTGTAATTTTTCATGAGCTTTCATTCAGTATGTCTTTTTTGTAAACTTGTTTTCTGGCTCTACTCTTCAAAGACTACAAACAGGTTATGTTTTCAAACTCCTAGGCATTAATCCAGCTGTGCTAATTAGTCACATTGTAAAAGAAACAAACTCATAATTTCACCTGTTTTTCTGTGAAGACTTTTGGAAACATGATCTGTCAATTCCTTAAAATTAACCTATTATACAAATAAAAGAAACTGCCACTGATAGAAGCACATGCACTCAGAGGTTCTCAGCACATACCTGCAGCAGCTTACCACACCTTCATGTTACAGCCAAATACTGGCATTTTTCATAGCTAATGCTCTGCATTTCCTGAAAGTGTCAAAACTTGTTAGACCCCTTTTACCTCATGCACATTCCTTTTGGTCAGTGAGACTGGTCATAATAGAGTTAAATGGGAATGATAAACAGCTTATAAGATCACATACTGTTAGGTTTACTTTAAATTAAATGCATATTAATTCTTGATGTTGATCCATAGAACATATATTGCATTATATACACTGGCGAAAACGGCCAGGGTCTCAGCGGTCACAACCAGGCCCTAGCGGGGCCAGGAAAGGCAGAAGAGGGCTTGGCCCCAGTAACCGCTGAGGCACCGACATTACCTCATGGCAGGGCCGCCATTAAGGGCGCAAGGCCGGTCCTAATGCACCAGGCCCCCCTGCTGAACTGATGGGGCCTGGGGACAGAGAGGGGGCTCTTTAACTTTTACAGCACTCCCATGAATTATGCAACAACCCCTCTCTCCCCGCGCCCTATCAGTTCAGCAGGGGGCCCAGGGAGAGAGGGGACTATGTCACCACTTTCGGCAGCTGTGGAGTAATATCAGGAGCTGGTCTGCATCAGGCCACCCCAGCGGAGAGAATATCAATCTGCCCCAGCCTGGGGGAAGAGCGCAATCTGCCCAGAGCTAGGAGGTGAAGCCAGGCTAGAGACATCGCAAAGAAAGTAAAAAGGATTTTTTTTTATAAACACATATTAATATATTTTCAAGGCTATTGATAATTAATAGTAATCTACCCAGCGCATCCCTACTTAGTAATGGTGGGGAAAGTGGTAGGATTATTATTGCTGCCTGGTGGTTATTTTTTTAATAATGCTTGATAATTAATAACATTTTCCCCAGGCAGCAATAATAATCTCCCCCCAAAGGCAGCAATAATAAAGTATTATTGCTGCGGAGAAGGTGGTTGTTATTGCTTCCTGTGGGTTATTTTTTAATAACACTTGATTATTAATAATATATTCCCCCAGGGAGCAATAATAATCTCCCCCATGCAGAAATCAGGTAAGCTGTATGGGGCCCTATGATTTCTATTGACAGCCCTGCCTCCGGGGGCTACACACATGCACTATCTCAGTAAACACCAAGATGCTGACATTGCCTCCTGGGGCTACACGCATGCACTACCCCAGTAACCTCCTACATTTTTTTGATGGGAGGGACCCCTTCATGTTTTCTTGCATCCGGGCCCTGAGGTTTCTAGTTACGCCTCTCATTGTATAGCTTAAGCAGAAGTGTTTATTTACGTAATGCAGGGTACTAAGGCTTTATGGATTACACAGGTAATGTGGTCCTTAATATCTACATCCTCACAATAAATAGAAGTTGACAGGATTTTTTTTATACAAACCCATTGCAAAGCTTTGCAGAGGTTATATAGGAAAATCACAGAACACACAAAATTGTGTATCAGGAACATGATACTTTGTCACAGAGTTTTTCACTGTGCATAAAGCTAGAACTTAGCAATAGTGATGAGCTAGAAGCTCAGTCTGAACACAAGTTCTGAGCAAGCTTTCTTTGTTCAGGTCATATTTGGGAGGTCCTGCATTGTTCTTTTCTTCAGGGGGTAGGGGTCCCCCTTAATAGCTATAGCAGACCCCTTTGTCTTTGTAAATGTCAGTTTTACTGTAATACGTTGTATACATTGTACAGATAAGCCACTTCACAGGCAGGTTCAGGGCATCCTCCAAGCATTTCATTTAAAGGAGTCGTGTATTTTTAATGTTGCCTTAAAAGCATTATTAAAATCATTGCTCGCAGCCAAACGAAACGTAAAAAATGTTTTTTTGTTTGACACAGGGTACTGCCCAGCTTCCTATTCCTTTTAATTATTTATAAAATTCAGCTCCCATTTACTTCAATGGGGTACAGATTCAGCCCCTGTGTATTTCCACTTTCGCTATCTAATTTAGGAAAACTCCTCCATATGTTCCTAATATGTTCCTATTCACACAGCATACCGAAAAATATATTGAAAAAAAAAATTCTTACCTTTATAGATGTTTTGTTAAATCAGGCAATATGGCTGATTCCAGGTTTTTCCTAGCCCTTTCACAGTGGTCTGTCCCAACGGAAAGTCTTGAGATTGAAATTTGAGCTTTGTGTTTATCTGATAAGCTTCATCAACATACAATGCACTAGCTACCTGTGAATGGACGAGACCCCTCACACATCACAACCGCTCCTAACATTTAAAAGAAATAGAAGCACAAGACATTTTAACCCTTAAAACCCTATCCCAAGTAAAAACAATGTAAACTGCAAGAAGCATTTTTTTTTTTTTAGCTTATGCTATGTGAAAGAGAATATGTAACAAATATAAAATAGATGTTATCCCAATTTAGCTGCAAAAGTGGAAATACACTTTAAGTTTCCTGAACCCACCCTGAACTGACCCCAGGAATGTTTGGCTCCTCACTATTTAGCAGCAAACAGGGGAAAGGTTTCAAGTGACGGTCATGTTGTGATTATATTCTTGCTGTATTTCATGTTTAACCAATTGTACATTAGACATGCAACATGTAGTAGTCTTTTGAAGGGAGTCTGTTAATAAGCAAATAAGATATTTGATTGTTCTGCAGTAATGAGGCAATGCTCACTAAAACTTACTAAAGGAGTAGACAATGTTCACATAGCAACAGGAACACTCATTTGGCTTGTGTTCACTTGAATACCCAAACATGTGCAAAGGAAAAAAAGATTTTACAATGCATGATTAACATGTCCTTGTACATTTTCTCCTTATTTTTATTGTCACAGTAAGGTAAGAGAGGCTTCCAGAAAAGCTCCACATACTGTTGATTTGTGGTTTCCTTTCACTTTTCTGTTCAATTGTAAATGATGAACAGCAAAATAAACAAAAACAATAACTTTCTTTTAAAAATACTAATAGAAATATTCACAAAATGAATTAAATGAAAATAAAAAAAATAAGAAGATACCTGTCTTGATTGAAATTACTGTGTAATATTATAGTGTTCTTGTTGGTTTTACACCTTTGTTGCCACCTTAATAATCTGATTCATATACTGCTTTTATGGGTATGAATGCATATTCTGCCTTCAATTCCATTTGCTAAAAATGCGCCTTTGGCAAGTGTAGTTAATTCAACTGCTTGTTCAGCACCAGAGCTGTCTAGTTCTTTTATATATATCGCCTGTACTTTTCAACATATCACCTGAAGCTGTATTCAGACATCGTGGATCAGAAGAAAAGCACTCAAAGCAGGATGAAAAAAAGAGAAACATGCTAATAATGTTGTACATTTAACACCTTCATAGAGTTTTCACTCTTTTTTTAAATCTGGCTTCGTATTTAAGAAATGTTTTACATGTTGTATGTTGCATGTAGATGATTAACTGGTTTTACTATTTAACTAGAAATTAATACTGTATATCACTACACAAAATGTTTTTAATTATTTAATTTTCTCTCACTAGCGCATATTACAATATATTATTGTAGAACCATATCTAAAATGTTAAAATTAAGGAGTTGATGATCTAAATCCATTTGGGATTCATTTACTTTTTTGCTCCAAAGTCACGGAGTTCACTTTAAAGGGGGTGTTTGATGATTTCCATAGATTTTATTTATTTTTGTGTTTTTTTCAGATGTAAAAGCTACATTTTTCAATTTGTTTCTTTTCCATCAAATAAATATGAAATATTGCTTATACGTATTTTATATTTACTTTTTTTGCAGCCAGCAGGTGGGTTCAGCCAGTTTATTGCTATGAATATACACCTGAAGGGCAGACAACTGATTGTTATACATGTAAGATTAGTTTAATTTCAGATTGAAATTGGGACACATAATGGTATATACGGAAATCTGAATTTTTGGAAATGAAATGAAAGGTGTTAGACAATCTAAACCCCCCCCCCCCTTCCCCTTTTTCCCCCTCAAAAAAAAAAATCCCTTACCAGACCCTTGATCTGAGCAGAGGCCTGGCAGAGCATGAAAGGGGGGGATGTTTGTGTGCCCACGTGCATCATACCATGCCACATGCCCTCAACATTGGGAAGGTGAACGTGAATGAGTAAGTGGTAGTTTTATAAGTGACAAATGGGCAGAGTCTCGCGGACATGGATTGAAGATTGCAGGGTCGGCAGCACAGCTCCTGTTTGATCCATCTTTGCACCCAAAGAACACGGTGACACGGAGAGAGAGTTGTCGAGCATACATTTTACTTGAAGTTTTATGCCAACTTTCCTCATGTGAGTAGTTTTTTAAATAAAGGAGTTTTTTTTAATTTTGCGGTTTTACGCTATGGGCTGTTTTTATATTTTATTGGATATGGTCGTGATGACATGCTGACGTCATTTTCTGTGCAACGATTGTGGAGAGATGGCCTTTGATAAAGATCGATTGGAGATCCTATAAAGCGATTTTAGACCTGCTTAGGTCTACTTAGGTCTACTTATAAGGTGAGCGGCCCACTGAGAGTGGTGAACACCTGGGTGAAAATTGGAGTTGGTGGGGGCGTGGCCTAGACATGGCAGTGTGAGGACGTGTGACTCCGGAGCTCTGCACGGCCTCCTCTTCTACACGGATTTAGCTGACTTTTAACTCTCCCTCCCCGCATGTCCAGCAGCCACAGACCTCGGAGCTCTTCACCGTCAGCTACAACCCGCGGCATACGGCACTATTTCGGCCACGGAACGATGTCAAGGAGAGGGAGTAATTTCCTTAATGTACGGTGGGCGTGGGTTTATGGCCACGAGTGGATCCTCACGGTTCGGGTGGGGCATGGACTCCTTGTCAGCCCTTCGCTGCACCCGAACAGATATCTACTAGCGCCGTAACGGCAGCTCGCAATGCTGGCCCAACTGTTTAGTCGTCTCCATTCATTGGAATCCACTCACAAGCGCTCTCTGGCTCTGGCGGCGCAGGCTGAGCTTCGGGCGCTTAGAGAAGAAATAAATGACTTGTTGTTCACTAAGGTCAAAAGACGTATGTTAAATGGTAGGAGAACGTTCTACGAATTCTCTAACAAACCAGGGAAGCTGCTAGCGCGGGCTTTGAGGGGTGCTCGAGGCAGAACATTTATCTCCCAAATTGTGACGCGAGCCGGTCAGACAGTGACTTCGTCCGCAGACATGGCGGAGGAATTTAGGGCCTTCTATGCACAAAATGAGACCCACCATACCTGAACAGTGTTGGCGGTGTGGCTCAGCCACAGGAACAATGCTTCACACCTTCTGGTCCTGTCAGAAGTTGAGGCCCTTTTGGGATCAGGTGCTGTCTGTGATCCAAGACCTGACCATGACAGACCTCACAGATAATCCAGCGGCCTGTCTCTTACACATGACGGCAACGCCGCATGCTACTTACAAGCGCTCGCTCACACGCCACCTGTTGGACGCAGCCAGAGCCTCTATTCCTCTGATGTGGAAGCAGCCACACCCCCCGTCGATGGCATTGTGGCTGTCTAAGGTACGAGAGGTGTACGCCATGGAAGACCTAACGGCCACCCTTAGAAACACGGAGAAGCAGTTCTTGTCTACATGGGGAGCGTGGATTTATTTCCAACACATTTAAAAAAAAATATATGATTATTATGCTTAGAGTCCTCTAACAAGTAAACAGCTTATAACAATACTAGATAATGTCATTAATTAAATTTGCATTTTCAGTTGTAAAAAAAAAAAAAATTGGAGTTGGTGTATGGACTTTGTATAAAGAACTTTCACAGTGGAAGGATAAAAAGTGTGGTGCACTTGGGACAATCTTGAGCACTTTATACGTGTGATTGCACATTTGTGCACATCTGAACATGGAATATATGATTGAACTTTCCAGAGGGATATTATTTACAAGAAGAGCAATTGTGAACATTTTGATTGCATGTATTATTTAGCACTTGTTTATTATAGAGATTTGTTTATTTACTCATACACCAAATACAAAGTAAAATAGTAAATAAACACACCACACCGGTTTGTAAAGTCCTTTAATACTAAATAAACACAGCACAAAGTTTTTGACTTTATGAAAAAAAAAATTGTCAATCACGTTGTCCAATTATGTAGATCCTCGTCAATCATGATGCTCGCCGACTTAATGAAAGTAAAAATCCCCGCCGCCACATCTGAACCTGACAACCTGTCACCACAACTGACAGCTTTGCCCCTAATTGTAAACAAAGGGACAGAGCAAGTTGTGATGTCACAGCTCTTTGCCCTCTAATGAGATGCAAACATCAAAAGGGGCATAGCAAGTCCTGTAATGTCACAACTTGCTCCGCCCCTTTTGTCTACATTTAGTAGTTTGTCAGGTTTGGGCATGGCAGTGGGGATTTTTTATTTCATTGAGTTGGCGAGTGGCGGGCATTGTGATTGATGAGGATCTACATAATTGATAAGGGCGACCTAATTGATAATGGATTTACATTGTGGGCCGTTTTTTTGCAAAGGACATGTCAAAAATGTGCTCTGTACAAACCGGTGTGATATGAATATTTATTATTTTACTGTATATTTGGTGAATGAGTAGTAGTAAAATTACCCCTTACTCATTCACAAGGGGGTGGCATCTGGGTGCCCCCTTTAAAAAAGCGGGCACCCAGATTCAAATAAGCCCCCCTGCCCATAGACCTCCACAACCACTGGGCCAGGGTTGTATGGAAGGTGCTTTGCCAGGTGTTCCAAAGACTTTTCTCACAGCGTGGGTCTTTTTATATTTACTATTTACATATTTTTTCTAAGTAAGTAACAAAATATACTATTTACCCTTTACTCATTCACCTGGAGGGACAGATATCCGGAGCCCCCTTATCCTATCCTAAATCTGGTAAGTTCCCCCGTAGACTCCCACACCCCTTTTGGGGGGATAGAATGTGGACATGTGGCTCTTGTCCCTTTAAATGTGGGAACAAAGTGTAAAGCAGTAATACACCATTAGATTGCTTTCTGTCTTTTTGTAGTTTCAAAACTGAGAGAGATTTATGAATGTGGTGTGATAATAAAAGGAAATCCTGCACAAAGGACCTCCACGGTAGTTTTCTCAGAGATACTGCCGGTGCCAAGAGTCACTCCGGACAGACAGCGCAAGTTGAGGGAGCTTAACAAGTGGCTCCGGAGCTGGTGTCAGAAGATGGAGCTCATTATCTAAATGCCAATATCTGTTTCTGACATAAATATACTATATATATATACAGTATATATATGATTATCTAATCTCTTACATCCAGTTCCACTTCTACCACAGCCGTTCTCCGCCCACCACTATTACAAGAAATTACCACCTGCCAAAATGACAGCTGGCAGTTGATTTTTATTACAAAGCAGAAGCAGCTGTTAAAATGCAGCTGTCATAATGCAGCTGCTCCTGTCTAAAATAGCATGTACAGATAGTCTGCAAGTGTCATTAGGTAAATACAGTGAATCGCAAGGTGTGTGGAAGGCATGCGACCGTTTCCACTGTACGGTCGCACAACTTTTGTCTTTCGAGCATGTTGGAAAACCAGCCGAGAATCGTACGATTTTTGGCTGGTTTGTAGCATGATCGTGAGATAACTGCCGCACGGGCCGGTGTGCGCAAGCCTTGGTTGTAAGGTGTGTGGCCAGCTTTACAAGTCATTTTTTTAATAAGAGGTTTAACCCTATGTAGCCACAATTAACTCCTTCCTCCTCCTCCTTAGCTATTATGTTCCTACTGATTTTTATATTTATATTTTTTTACCCTTAGTATTTCTTTTATTTGTTACTTCTTTTTTAGTTTTGCATAACAAGAAAATGCCCAAAATTGAAAAAAATGCCCCTTTTTTCATTTTCAAATAACTTTGCAATACTTTTCAGAAACATACCGTATTTGCCGCCGTATAAGGCGACTGGGCGTATAAGACGACCCCCTAGTTTTTATGTTAAAATATAGGTTATATGTTTGAATACACACACTAACCTCCATGGCGGTAATCCCGAGTGTGGCTCGGGGTTAATTTTCGGTACCATAAGCGGTAACCCCGAGCCACACTCGGGATTAAGGCTTTGTATTCATGAATACAAAGCCTGCCGTGATTGGCTCAGCGCAGTATACTGACGGAACCCGGAAGATTTGTTCTATGTACATCCATACCCGGCGTATAAGACGACACTCGATTTTCGGGGGATATTTTTAAGTTTAAAAACCTGTCTTATACGCCGGCAAATACGGTAATTTTTGTGACATTTTAAATTATAGAATAAAATGTATACTTTTTATGTAGAATGCCAATTTAAAACTAGCACAGGTGAAAGAAGAAACATGCTTTTTTTTTGCATGTATGCTTATAGATTCGATAGAATTTGCAAATCAATGTCGTCAAACGAACATGTAGAATTTCCAGAAAAAAATGCATGTATTACTCTATTATTAAGTAATGACAAAGCTCTTAAGTAATTAGACCCGTAGTGAAAATGTAAAAATTATACAGATAGAAGAACAAGAACTGTGTGCATACTCAAAGCCATATTTTAAGGGCTTCTATCAGTGAAACATATTCATTTTGGAGAATTTATCAAAACTGGAGCACACAAAATCTGGAGCATCTGTGCATGGCGACCAATCAGCTTCTCTCTTTCATTTTCAAAGATTAACTGAACAAACTGAAGGGAGAAGCTGATTGGTTGCCATGCACAGCTGCTCCAGATTTTGTCTGCTCCAGTTTTGATAAATTCCCCTCATGGTGTATTAATATTTGAATGTGAAGTTCAAAAGCAGCATTTTTGTATTCTGTTCCTTGTTTCATGCTTAAGACAACACAAATACAATATACTTATGTATATAAAAGGTTTCTAATTTTAATTGCAGTTGTGGAAGTTTTGCATAGTTATGAAGCTGCTGTTTTTTATCATACTTATACATACTTTAACCCCTAAAACCCCCAGTGGTCCATTATTTCCAACAGAGTGCAGCTAGTTTTTTCCAATACAATTCAAGTGGACATTTTACCCAAGAGTATTTTTTTCCACAATTTTCTATATTCTTTTACACTTTTTTTGTTTCACAAATATACACATATTCTTAAAAAAGTGTGGATATATTATTTAGCATATTTTCAGTGAAAATGTCAGGTGGGGATCACTACACAGTTTGTATTTAGCTGTCAAAATGAATTGTTAAGATATATGATTTGAAAATGCTCAGCACTTTGTTATGAAAAGAATGATACAGTATCTGTGCAGGTGCAATGTCTCTGCATCTGTAAATTACAATTATAAATCACATGTCACTTTTAAGAATTACTCACCTGTGTGCCATTTGACAATAGAAGTTACCTTTTTGATGATGATACATTATTTCTACTGCAACTGAATTTCTAAAGCTATCATAGACAAAAGAAATAAGAAGACACAATACAATAGGAAGATACAATGAGTGGCCAGATTATTATGACCACCCCACCAGTACGTTGTTGGGCCACGAGATGACTCCACGAGATGTTGAAAGGTGATGCGAGGAATCTGACACTGCACTGTTGCCCTTCTGTTGTCTTGTACCAGTCTTGCCACTCTCCGTTCTGCCCTCACATTGACTAGTCGCTGATGGCCACAATTCGCACGTTCAGACCCAGATTTTCAGCTGACAGTCCAGTCTTTAAACACTTTAACAACAGCTGCTCTTGAACATTTAACGAATTCTGCTGTTTTGCTGATACTCGCTCCATGGCTCTGAGCGCCAACAATCATTCCACGTTCAAAGGCTGTTAAATAGCGTTGTTTACCCATATCTTCACAAAAAGATCACTTCTACTGTCGTGGTAAACAACCCGCTTCCCTATTTATAATGGTCTGGCCCTCTAGCAACTTCAGCACAAAATTATAGCCAATTTGCCTACAAATATCAGGTGGTCATAATAATCTGGCCACTCAGTGTATATTGTATATATGACATAGTACTAATTTATTTTATCAGCAAGCCTATTTATACGGGCCAAAGAAAATAGTGAATTCAACCTATCTAGATATTGATCAATTTCCAAAGTTCAGAACAAAGTGTCTAAATTGTATTTAGCTTCTATTGACACACATCAGGCAAGTTATGGTACCTTACATATCATCCCAAATCCCTCTCTCTGCTACACTTAGCTAGATCTCATTTGTCCTTAATTACATTAGTTACAGTAATTTTCAGAGTTTACTCCAACAGTCTATAATGTATCTCTGTATTTATTTCACTCAGTACTAGGGATTGACCGAGACCAAGTATTTGGCCGAGTACTCGTACTCGTCCCAATGCTCCGATACTTGCTTCTGATACCAGAACATCCGGTCAGAGGGAAATCTCCCTCTGTGCTGAGCGTCATGATCTGCCACCTGGCTTCCTGATAATCGGGGCACACGACACCACTCATACTGGATACCGAAAAAATGCTATCCGTGCATCCCTACTTAGTACTATTACTGAGTGAAATTTGCTATTTGGCAGTTTTTACATGAAGACTTTTTTTTACATAAAGGAAATTCTACCAAACAGGGGCTTAGACAATGATAAAAACATAAAAGAGTTTCCATTTTCCTATAGGATAAATAAACATGTTAGATTGGACATTCCACTTTGATTTTAAACAGGGGCAGGCATGTACAAGGAATTCTATGAGAATATGACCCATTCTGAAATGTGGTGCTAAATTAATGCACAGAGGTATCGTAAAATGTGCATGTGGTTTGTCTTAGGCAAAATACAACAAATATGGAAGCTTTCAAATTAGCACAGTGAAGAGATGATTGACCAAAGCATTCACAAGATACCCACCTTCAAAGAGCCAGTTTGTGGAATGAATGAAGCATAAATTCTTTTTTAGCATGGTTTTCCCTTACAAAAAATATCTACAATAACATGAACTAATATAGGACCCTTATGGAAATGTTGGTGGAGAAAGAAACAACTGTGGCCCCCCAAGTGTCTCTCAGGCATTGAAAGCTGAATGAATGATTGATTGCTTGTCTATCACAATTATGTATCAGTCTTATTCACTAGCCACTGAATATAAGCAGCTAAGCAGATAAGAAATATTTACCAAAAAGCTTAGACATATTGAAGTATACATGTCCCTTAGTCAAGCATTCAAAATCAGATCAGTTAAAAAATGCCCCAAATGGCTTTTTCAGGTAGGCAAATAGCAAAGTATTCCATGGCACTGATTTGGCTTAGTAGATTACATTTTTGGTGAGTGAATTTTACACGCCATCTATAGGCATGTACCAACCTGGTTAGTTTATTCAGCAGGCAGTAGGAATATCTAACCCTATCAAAAATTTTAATCTCTGAATCATTAAAGTTAAATAACCATTCTAAATTGGCAGAAGATCCTGAAGAAAGTTTAAGTATTCATTATAAGACTGCAGTTTACCATACCTTATATACCAACAATAGTATTCAAGCATAAATCAGACTGGACTCAATATACAGCATAATAATGGTGTTTATATCATTCCATACAGAAAATGTAATAATTCCTTTTATATGACGAAAAAGATACATTTATTCCTTGCCTTGTCCTAACCAAAGCAACACAACACAGCATTCTTAAGTTCTTATAATTGAACGTAATGTGTTGTGCAAAGGGGTAAATAGTACAATAAGTTGACTGGTCATGTTTTCCCGAAAGTCATGGGCTGAAAGTGAGATGATTCACTTAGCAATAGATTTTTTTCCACTGGCCTAACAAGAAGACCTTGACAAATAAACTTTTCTCTGCAAGTCCAAATAATTGCCTGCATCCTTAATTGTAACACGTCTCAGGGACAATCAAGTGATTTTATTTATTAAATATAGGGAAGGACCGTAGGCAGAGAAAATCATTTATCAACAAAATTGTTTTAAAATGATGACAAATTGCATTTCATTACCAGAAATACTATGGAGACAGAAGAAAGTGAAACTGAAAGTGAATTCATTTATGTAATAATGCAGGGATGTAGTTGGATTATGGCACAAATTTATAGGGAAGTATACCAAAATATTTCATTGTATGACTTAAATGCTATAATGCCACTGCTAAATTTGCTGTAATCATGCTGAAGGAATAAAAAATAAAAAAATAATAGAAATTATTTTTTTTAAATATATTAAAATCTGACAATGATCTGCTGTATTTCCTTGAACAAACTGTCCTCATCCTAAATTAGTCTGGGCACCTAGTAATGATACATGTCACCTTTCTACATGAAAAACATTTTTTAAATTGTGTAGCATTACTAAATATTAACATATTGTGCTCATTAGCAAGGATAAGTTTGATCTTTTGGTTTGTCGTACTTTTTTTGTCACAGACAGGATTCGTGCAACAATTTACTCAGTATTTAAGAAGTGGAAATCTTGGGGGGCATGCGCGCAGCGGACGAAGATGACTGCCTTCTAATCCCGCTCCACATCTCCTCGGCACATCTAAGTGCCTAGCACATCCTATACACCGCCTGCTTCCTCACCATTCTCAGGGCACATCTACCGAACCCCTCACCTGTTCACATTATGCAGCAGCCGAGTCCGAAACACACACAAAGCTCCGACAGGTATATTTATCAAAGATGCCCTAACACAGGCCGAGTCCAAGATGGCGACTGCATCCTCAGGCCAGCCAGAACTTGAACACACTCCTCCCCAGCTACGGGAAGATGATGCTGCTGTCAGTAGAACTGGTTCCCCTTCACCTTCCCGCGACTTTTCTCAACGGGGCCTACTGCATCATTTTAATCAGATACTTTCAAATAATAATTTCAGTGCATGCAATCACAATATAATGACCATTTGTTGGGAAACATAAAATACGTCGAGTTGATATATACCAAACCTGTCAAGTTTTAAAATTGTGCAAGCCTGTGCAGTGGTAAAAAACTGAGGTACTCAAAATTGTCCATAGGCAATGATTTAAAAGCCTTCATCACTCATTACTTAACAGCAAATTATGGCTCTAGAATCATGGTTTTCAATCCAATGTTCATGGTAATAGCTCACATCTGTGGCACAATTGCTGTTGAAATACACTCATGCTTGATATCTCATGTAAACAGCAGGGAGAGGCGTGGTTTCTTTACTTATTTAATTCTTCTTTATTTTTTTTTCACTTAACTTTTTTTCTATTACAAGGGGGCTCTCAACTGAAAATGATCGAGCACAAGATTGTGTTTGATCTGCTGTTTAACTAGTATTTCAGCTGGGCTTGTGACAGCTCTGAAGCGGGAAGAACACTGAGAGCACAGTGCTTCCTGCTTCAGTGATTACAGAGCAGATCAAGGAATGGATATTCCCTGATCTGCTCCTGCTCACCTCGCTGACACCTTTTGCCGTGGTCCTGGACCCCCCAGAGGAGTGGGAGAAGCCAGAAACCCCAGTGAGGGGTGTGGTGGGTGGGGGGTGGGGGTGCACCCTCACAGTAGGGTTGCCACCTGTCCAGGATTCACCCAGACAGTCTGGGTTTTGAATGCTGTGTCCGGGTTTCATGGCAGCAGAAACCCAGACACAAGATGTCAGGCAAACAGGGGCAACCAAAAGTAAGATAGGGGCTACTGGCCCCCTACTGAGAATAGTCTCAACTGTGATATTTACATATGAACGGGTGGCGCTAATTACATACGAATAAGCTGCGACTCATTCTACCAAAAATATGTCCACACGTCGCTAGAGTGTTCGGGTTTCGCTTGAAGAAAAGGTGGCAACCCTACCTCACAGGCCGGTACAAGCAGGGTCTGCAGCTGCCAATATAATTTGCACTTTGGAGCCCTACACCTGCTGGAAAAAAATGATGTCAAGATCACACAGCTGAAGGGGTACACAAAAGAAACCTGTGCTGAAAATAATTTGTAGGTCCCCACTACTGGCCTCATTTTTAATCTATATGTTGTTGGCTGTTTCTGGGTTCAATACTTTTGAGTCATTCAATGGGAAAAAAACATGCAACCAGTAAAATCATGATGTCCAAACAATTGATTTTTATATTTATTCCAAAATAGTTATATGTAGTTATATTTTATGAGGAGTGCAAGGGAGGGCTGGAAAGGGGCAGGGAAACCAATATTGTTTTCAGCATTGTACTTGCTCTTTGTAGGCAATATATAGTCTTTTAATTTAATTCTATGCAAGTAAAAGAGATCAGCTAGGTGTAAATCGATGATGTGCGGAACCTTCCGAGTTGCATGAGGTATTCTCCCAGCACCGCACCCAGCACGCCCCACCCCCAGCATGCTGGCGCCCCTCCCCAGCCTACCAAAGCCC
>NW_017307615.1:151484-158878 GCF_000935625.1 Nanorana parkeri
CCCCCCCAACCCAGTCACCAAGCTATGTGTGGAGGAGGGAGGGAGGGAGGAGGAAGGGAGGAAACAGGGAGAATCCTCCCTGTCCCTCACTTGCTCCTCATTGGTGAGGTATCGAGATCGATGTACTCAGTGTTTTTTTTTTCTTTTTTTGCCATAAGTCCAAACCATCCACAGAGCTCACACCTCTAACACCAAGTAGAAGCTGTTGCAGCTCTTGCCTCACTGTGTTAGGTGGGGAAGTCCGCTGCTGTGTAACCTAACTTAGCTGTTAAAACCCGGATGCACCTGTAATTAACAGGCAGCGCTCCGTCCATGACAGGCTACACAGCGGGGAGGCTTTCCCTGCTGTGTAACCTGTTACAAGCTGACAGCTTTTTCCTCCTTTTTCCTCCATAATACTAGGTGAGGTTTTGCATCACCTGCCTCCCATGAACGCACATCCCTGACACAGACAATAATCTGCTTTACAGGTCCTTCTCCCAATGCATGTCAGTTATCAGACCCACTGAATACAATGCATGCCCTGTGTGTGATCTTATGTCATCAATTAAAAGGAGAATTATTGTAAATTGAGTTTTTGTACATATCTCTATATTAAATACAATAACAAACATATGAAAGCGATAATTTTATATTCTCATAAAAACTGCTCAAAATATGTTTTAATCAAAAATATACTGTAGTTTTCCCTTAAATGCTTGCTGCATTGGATGCTCTTTAGACTAGAATTTACAAGCTATGGTTAACAAATGCCTATGTGTTTCAACCCTTGCAAAATAAGTACTGGTAATTTTCACTACAATGTAATTAAAGCTTCAGATGGGCCAATTAAGCAAAGTGTTACCTTGCCAAAAGATAATATGGCACACTTGTTGTAGTACTTTGTAATTGCTCTGTATGAATCTATTGTGTTTTGAAATTACAATTACACCTATTCTATTTTTCTCTGTTTTCCTGGGGTTCTGTTTCCTTTTGTTTGATATTGTGTAATAATGCGCTGCTCTGCTGAAAACTGATTAGACGCATATAACAGGTTTCTGGAAAAATGCTGAGATGTTTGTTTTCTGTTCTTACTGTTGCACAGTAGTTGACTAATACCCTTGGAGTGAGGTATAATTGCTTGGCATTTATTAATATAAATACAATCTTTACCACTGTTTTTTGTAGTTTCCACAAATACTACCTCTGAAATGATTACTTGTACAATGCAATCTTCAAGTTAATGAGTGTAATATGATACGAAATAAAGTACAGTGAAATTAAACATTTCAAATTCCTACCAGTGTTTGTATGCGCCTGTTTTTTTCATGTCAGCATCTGTTAGTTGTTTACCTCCAGACTTTGAATTAGTATACTGTAATGCAGAATTGTGAGATAGGTGAGCCGATGCCTCAATCTTCTATCTTCCAAAGAGCAACATTTATGTTTGTGGGGTGTCCCTGTTTGATTACAATAGGGTCAATAAAATAGACCTTTCAGTAACTTTTCAAGCCTACGTAAATACATTCCTGCACTACAACAGTATAATTTTTCATAAAAGCTCCAGTCGGTGACTTTGGCTAGGCTGAGATGATGTCATCGCCTGGAGCAGAAGGAAGCATTTTCTCACTTCCTTGTCATCCCTGGAGCAGGAGGAACCATTTTCTCACTTCCTTCTCAACCCCAAGGAGTCTTGTGGCAAGTCACAAGACTGTAGACTGCTACAAAGGCTCACCTGTGTCAGACAATTGTAAACCCAGGCAAGAATTGCACAGGCACTAGGATTAATATATCTCCGAACCAGCATCTTAGTCCAGGAAGTAGATTCTGATTCTGGATAACAGCTCTGTCCTTCTGGAGAGAAAACCAGATGAAGGTATTGTCAGGAGGAGTATTGAGATCTTTGTGAGAGAACAAATGTCTGAAAGTGTCACATTACATAGTATGCATCAGGGGCGGACTTGGCCGGGGGGGCAGGGTGGCAATTGCCCCCCTAGCTCTCTCTGATGCCTTTAAAAATGGCACCTGCCAGCGTCGCTGCAGCGGTAATCACTTTTTTTTATTTCGCCTCTCAGCCGCTGTGCTGCTGCAGCGGCCGAGAGGGGAGAAATAAAAACAAAGTAATTGCGCTGCAGCGACCCCGACGGGGGCCATTTTTAATTGAGGAGAAGAAGCTTTTCATGTTGCCCGTATAGTGATTGGGCTCCTCAGCGGCCACTGCACAGTGTACGTACTGACCTCTGACCTCTACATTACACCGCTGACCTCTGCACTGTGTACATACTGACATCTACATTACACCGCTGACCTCTGCACTGCATACATTCTGAGCCTCTACATTACACCACTGACCTCTGCATTGTGTACATACTGACCTCTACAGTACATCGCTGTCCTCTGCATTGTGTACATACTGACCTCTACATTACACTGCTGACATCTACACTGCATACATACTGACCTCTACATTACACCACTGTCCTCTGTACTGCGTACATGCTGACCTCTGCATTACACCGCTGATCTCTGTACTCTGTGTTATAAACTCTTCAGAGAAAAAGCAGAAGGGGAGCAGAGTAAGATTGGGCATGCATGCTGGGTGACAGAGTCCTAGCTAGTATTATTACACATGATTTTTGACACCTACAAAGACCTTCAAACTAGGGATGCACTGATACCAGTATTGGTGAGAGTGCCCTGATACTAAAAACCGATACTCGCTCTTTAATTTTTCAAAGTGATTCGACTGTGTTAGGTCCTACGTTTGCTGGCGCCCTTGCGGCAGCTTCTGGGGAACCACATGGTGCCTGCTTACAGCTCTTCAGCCACCCACACATCTCCCCCTGCTGAGACCCTCCTGATACCCTCTGACCAAGACATATCAGGCTGACATCCCATAGCAGAGCAGCAGCAAAGAGTATGTAGCAAATGAATATACTATTATTCTGCATTGCTGTATAATGTATTGCTGGGATTTGTAGTCCTCTATAGCTGAAAGTATTATTCTACATTGCTGTATAATGTATTGCTGGGATTTGTAGTCCTCTACAGCTGATGGTATTAATCTACATTGCCATATAATGTGTTGAGATTTGTAGTCCCTCTACAGCTTGGAGTCAGTGGCAGAACTACCAGGGTCACACGGCCGTGTAGCGCACTGACAAGGCAGTGCGCTACCGGTGTGCTATAATTTTCCTCAACCCAGAAATGTATCCACCATGTTACTTCCAGGTGTGCATGTGCATGAAGCAAGGGGGTCAAGAAAACATCTGATTCGATGACGCGGCAGTAAATTGATGGGGTCTGGAAAATTATAGTACACTGACTTTGACACTGTCCGGCTCCTCCCACGATTCTCCCAACAGTTCACAGCCTAGAAGTTAGGTGGCCGACAGTGGGTGAGAGTGCCTAAGTACCAGACAAGTAGCAGAGTTAGGCCACAACTATGTAGGGAGCACAGCAGGAGGAGAGTGCCATCCCCCAGCCACTTGCCCCTTTCATGGACTTCCTAGTGAGTCTTCACATCACCCGACCATTCACACTACTGGTATATGGATGGCAAAAGTGGCAAGTGGGTGTCAGGAAATCGGGTTCCGTCCCCTGGGTCAGCCGCGCCGCCGTCTGGTTGCTAAGCGACCTGCCGGTCGCGTTCCCCCCAGGGCTTCTACTCTCAGACGCCACTCTCAGACACATACAGTGTCTAAGTGACAGGCAGAGTAGGCCGGCCTTCACACAGCATTTCCGTTACTAGGAGACGGTCGGGAAATACAGAGTGCAAAAGTGAACCCTCTACCTGAGCCATCCACAGAGTCACTCCGCAGCTGAGATCCACACACATAAGCTTGCTGGACATTACAGTGGGGGCGGAGGAAGAGGCAAAGTGGGAGGTGGGCCAAGTCTCTGCACCATTGGCCTCTGTGTACTTGCCCCCTGGGCTAAAAGTTGCCAGTCAGCCCCTGGTATGCATGCATCTGAAATACAACTGATTATTGGTCCCCTTAAAACAGTAAGTTCCTTTGGGCATGGGCCAAAGGGAATTAAACATACAAGCAGAACACTTTATGATATAATAGCATATTATAAAAAAAGTAGTAGTAATAATAATAATAATATAAAATACTTTAATATGAGTTATATGGAAAGGCAAACATAGTGAGGCATTAGGATTCAACTATAAGACATTTTAGTCTTTAGAACATATTATATAAAAAATATCTGCATTAATAGCTAATAGTCAAACAAAGTGGTCCATGGGATTAACTGGAACCTAGCCATTGCTACATGGGCTGCTGTGGGGGAGTTCACAAACTTGGATGCATCCTGCAGTTATAATAAGATGTCTTAGCAACCATCTTGTGCTTGCAATAATGGGTATAGAAACACATTTAGTAATAGCATGTAGTATATAGATAATAAAATGGAAAAAAAGCTACAAAACTGTAAGGTTTAATAAAGAGAAAGCCATTGTATACTTACTCTCATGTATTGTATATGGCATATGTCATTATACTTTGTCAACTGTGACATTTTCAAAAATAAGTAGTTTAAAATTTGTAATTTTATTTTGAAAGATGGCATTTCAAAATGTTAACTAATCAAACTTTAAGTCCGACCAAAATGTATTTCTCTGTTCTGTGGTGAAGCATGGCTTCATCCACATACCATGTCTTCCATGCAGAAAACAGTGATGAGCCGAACTGCTCCTACATTTCAAATGTTAATCTAAACCCTATTGAAGTCAATGGGAGCTTTAACGTTTCTGAATGTATCTAGGCTAAACCTTGCCACATCTAAAACAGAAATGGATTTTTTGCAAAAAATGCAAAAAAACAAAACAAAAATGTGGGGTCCAACTCAAAATCCATACTAGGCCTTTTTCCTGGTTAAGGGTCTGTTATGAGAAAATGAGGTCTGGTATAAGAGAATGAAAAAATAAATAAATAAACAGTCTTTCAATGAACAGTAAATGCAAAATCAATCATGTTATCCAGCAATGTAGATCCAAAATCAATCACAATGAACAATGCCACAACGACCCACTGCTACTTCTCCCACCACTAGCAGCAATAGAGGATCATGGTTTGTTTGTTTGTGTGTTTCCAGTGGGTCATAAGGGTGGCGTTTATCATGGGGGTCTTTTATGGATTTTGAGAGGACTCCAGGCCATTTTGTAAAATAGAATCTAGCAGGTCATAGGAGCATTGTTCATCATGGGGGTCAGGTATGCATTTTCAGTGGACTCTACACCATTTTTTTTTTATTATAAAGGCAAAGTATACCTTATTTGTTAACATATTGTCCCTTTAAGAAAAAAATACAGAGTGGGGTCTCCTTTAAAATATATACCAAGTCTTTATCCACTATATATGGGTCTGGTATGGTCTTGTATGGGTCTCAAACGAAGTAGACGATTCAAACGAATCTGAATGTTCTTTTAATGAAATTTCCGATCATCCAAATTTTGTTCAAAATGAAATCAAATCAGACACATAGGGGTCTATTCACAAAGCTGCCGAAGGATCTGACCGTAGCTTCGGCTGATCCTTCGGCTAGCTTCGGCCCCAGGACCCCTTCGGTTCAGGAGAACCAAAAATTCCAAAAGATCCAAATCTGAATAATAATACAAAATGGTATTCAGACCCAAAACCCGAAAGAACAAAAAATCTGAAATGAAACAAATTTGTTTGGCGGCTTACATGTCAAGATTGAAGGCAGCTGAGAAGGTCATTTAGTGGCAAATTTTTTCTAAGTGTTACTTTTGACATCGTACTGCTCCATAATTTTACATGCAGGTGTAAGGCTTCCCCCAAGAGTGTTATTTAAAGGAGTTGTGTATTTTTAATGTTGCCCTTTAGGCAGGTCAATATTTTTTTTAAACTTATTTTGCAAAGCGGCATGTCCCCCATGGCAGTGTCCCACTTCCTATTCTCTTTTTTACCAAAAGCCTGCAATTTAGCTTTCAAAAAGGCATGAAAAGATTCCTCTCCTATAGATTTCAATGGAGTTTAAGAGATATGTTTGGGGTTTGCGGAATTTCCGTCTGGTTCAATGAACATTCAGTGAACCGAACTTTGCTTAATTTGCTCATCACTACTGGGCACCTACTGTTGTGGAAATTTTATTAGGATGTGTTTTTTAGTGTATTGTTATATTTTGTCATGATGTCTCTCAGTGTCTAGGTTTAAATAGGCACTGGGGTTGAACCATTGGAGTAGATATCTTATGCATGGCTGAGCAGTGTTTTCTTAGCGAATGTGTGGACGCCAAGCTAGGGCCCCTGCACGGTGCGCGGATTTATTGGTTTGGCGCGTATACAACTTGCTTTGAGGACATAGTATTATTTAAGATATATATCTGCCTATATGAAAGGAACGTGCGTTTGTTGTCTCTAGTGCACCTGATCAACCGCTGGAGATAATATGACATTGTCAATGTAAATAAGCACGCATGAGAATCATAGTAATGTTATTGAGCATTGATCACTGAAAAATGCTGGATAAGGTTCTACAGTGGTAATTGGAGATGATATGTTATGTTGCTATGTATTGAGGAAGTGGTTGTTAACATCACTTCCTGTTTTGCTGGTTGTTGAAAACATTTGCTGGTTGTTGACATCACTTCCTGTTTGAAATCACTTCCTGCCTCGCTGTTTGAGACATCACTTCCTGTCTGACATACTACTTATCTTATAAATCACTAATTTAAGGCATGGATCGTATAAAAAAATCTCTATGTTAGGAGCAAAGTATAAATATTTAATATGGCCGCATTGTTATTATTGTTAGACGTTTGCACTTGGAGATGATATTTTGATTTAACATATACCCAAGTTTAAAACAGACAAACTCTGCTTTTCTTGAGTGATATTTGCAAAGCAAAAGGACTAAAAACATTCTTTTGAATCTTCAGGCAGAAAGAGGCTGACTGCCACATACATTTACATTATGTACATACTTTCTCATGTATTTCATACATCACTTTAAGAATTAAGCATTATCTGTGACATATTTAAACCTGAGTAGAGCTTGTTCATTTAAATTCAGGAGTCAGTTTTAAAATACTGTATATACCACTATATGATTTAAATGGATCAACAAATAGGAAGTTTGTCACCATGCACCACTAGTTTTAAGAGTCCTACATAACCACATATATTAAACAAGAATGAGAAATCTAGAAATTATTGAACTGTCAAACACAGCTTACCATTTGAACATGTAGCATGTAGCATTGGACTGGAGATATAAAGAACTCTAGTCCACATATTTAGACCTTTAATCTGTGACAAGGCAATATATGCACAGGAGGCTGGAAATGTAAAAAATAGTTCCACTTTTGCAGTCAAAATGTGAGAAAACCCCACTATATGATTGTTATATGTTCCCTTTCACACACAAACCTGTTTTGGATATATA
>NW_017307615.1:159859-165359 GCF_000935625.1 Nanorana parkeri
TGTCTGTTGAGCAGGCACACTGGCAAACTTCTCTTTACAATTTCACAGTGACAGGAAACTCTGCCTGTCCCCATAGATGGACTATGGGGAAGCAAAAACCTCCTCTCATTAACATACAAAAGCTTCAGATCTTTAGCCCTTTGTTAGGACAGACAGTATCCTTATCTAGTTTACAACTGATAATGAAATCTGCCAGCACAATACAGACAGAGTTAATTATGGCAAACATTAACCTGCCCCGCCCCATTGCATTCCAAAGGGAAATTAAGTTTGAGAAAAAAAGTAATATGGGAAAAGAAGCAATATGTAAGCAGCATTTTTTTAATGTTATGGTATGTGGACAAGAACATACAACAAATATAAAAAAGGTGTTTTGCTGCAAACGTGGAGTTTCACGTTGAGGGGGCATTAGGCTGGTTCTGGTTATGCTATTTCTCAGAGCTTACAGTTTATCTCTGGCAGTTTCCAGAACATGTATATAAGCTACATCTTTCCTAACCCTGGGAGACACACTATTTGCCATAAACTCTGTGGGCAAAAAACTATTCTATCTGTCTATATAACTAAACAGAATGAATGTTCTTATTTTTTACCATTTACCAAACAGTAGGAGTTTGTTTTGTTTTTCAACAAACTTTGAGCTTCATTTTAAAGGTTTTGATGAGGGAAGTCAAGGGAATTGCAACCTTTACAGAAAAAAAGATAAAAAAAAAGATTAATGTACTTTATTGTACTTATATGTACAATAATATGTACTTTACTTTTTAGAAAAAAATAGATAATACAGTATATGTTTTGATTAACAATCTTAAAAAGACCACTTAGCTTCTTAGAATCCCCAAAAATACATATGTGTACATGTACCTTTAACTGTATTAAAATTAAATATTTCACTTTGTTTTTATGAACCAGTACTATTCCAGGTCTGGATTATTTAGGGGGATACTGTTTCTGGAGCATACTTCTATGATAAATTCAACACTGTTTCAATTTCACAGGAGTTATAGGAAATAACTAGATTCGGTAATGGCAATCAACAGTCCACAGCACATTGTTACCATACAAGTGTTAAAAGCTCTTGGGAAACATTTGGGGGTGCATTTGGGAGACTTTAACTTATGAAATTGAGTTTCCTGGAAACATTGCATATCACATTGAGCCCTAATAGATTCTTTCCGCATCGTAGGTCCTCTTAATGGGCTGTTTAGCCCCTTTTACATTAAGGGAGGCAATCGTTATTACCATATTAATGAGGAGAAAAGTAAAGGTTACAATCAGGTCTCTCAATCTAAGTGTCATTAGTTTTTCTACCAATAACACAACAAGTCGAGGTGTCTTAGAAGTACTTTCTGTATTACCTTTGGTTTCACAACAGAAACAATATTATGCTTGCCATTTAATGCAGCTATGAATTTTATCAAGATACCTGTATTTTTAGAAGTTTTGTTGTATGAATGAACTCTCAATATTTTGTCACAGCACTATATAATAATAATAAAAAAATAAATCAGATAGTGCTACAATTCCTAATCAGTATATGAGTTTATCTTTGTCCTGGTTTTAATGTCTTTTTCTCTTATGAGTAGAGTTTAGGTAGTGCTTATCTGATATCTAGTGTTTTGAATTATTTCTATTACAGTTTATACACAAGATCACATATAATCGTGAACAATGTCTTTTGAGGTCTTACTGTAGGTCACTTTTTGTCAGTGGTATGTCAGATTGAGCCTGGAGGCGGTAACAAAATGAAGGCTGTAACATGAATGGCATGTTAAAATGAAGCGAGCATTAGTTAGATCTGGATTTCCCCATGAACATTGGACACAACATACTTCTTACTACTAGAGGGAAGGTAATGCCCTGAAGAAATTGCAGTGGTAGAAATAATGATCCTCACTATCCTAATGCAGGTTTTTTTCAATGCTCTGGTCTAACTGTATGTGGTGCAAGCTGGAGTATGGATGTATGGCCACCCACCCTGCTTTCTAACCCACCACTAAATTAGGTGAACCTCCTGAACAGAGTACATATGAAATATTTTCCAGTTAGCATTGGCAGCTCGCTGGCTCAGAGTTACTCTAGCAGACCTGCAGTATTTAAAGTGTATGGCAAATTTCAATTTAGTTTTAATCTTTTGACTAAAATGCCATTTTAGCTTTTGTCGTATTTTAGCCATCTGCAGTGTTATAGTTTTAGTCTAGTTTTGTCGACTATATCTCCAGTAGATATAGTCGATTAAAATCTAATGGGTTTATTTAAAGTGTAATGCATTATTTAAGCAACTCTCTAGAATTTCCAAACTCATTATTATTATATTCCTGGAGTAAACCTCTATTAACCAGTATTACTTATGGCATTTAGGTTTGAACATGCAATACAGACACAGATTTATTCTTGCACAGCATAGAGACAGCCATTTCCATGAGGATATGAGTGTGCTACTTTGCTTACTTTTGCATAATTTTCGGGATGAGTCATCTGCTAATGTCGCTTCAAGTTTGTTTTACTGGCAATTGTCGCTCCACATGTTTCACTGGCAATTGTCGCTCCACATGGTTTACTAAAGGTCTTGTTCTCATTAGCATCAAATGTAAAATGCATCCACACATCTGCTCTTCTCTTTCTCCCTAATGTTGACATGTCTGTACAGTTTGTGCAGCAAATGTTTACTAGTTGGTGTCCCGCTGGGTAGATCAGTAGGTTATTATTCAATTGTGCACGTCTTCCTACTACAGAATTAGGAAGAGCTCAGGGAGCTGGAAGTCAAAATGCAAAAGTCCCTCCCATTTATCGCATTTTCTCTCATCTGCGAAAATTCGTTGAATTTTCGTCATAGTTTTAGTCCTATTAACTCAGTTTGTACTTAGATTTCGTTTAGTTTTCATCACTAAAAACATGCAGATGCCCAAAAAAAAAGACTTCAATGATCCCTTCGTATCTGGTAAATATACCAATACAAGTATTTTGTTATATCTGTCATATACATGCAAAAAAACCTCTAAACAGAAATATTCCTGTGCTCTCTGTCTATGGCGCATTTCTTTTTGTTACATTGCTTCCAGTTATCTCCAAGGACTACAACAACCCCACCCATCAATATTATAAAGAAGAGGAGAGAGGTAGATTTCAGTAGTCTTGTCCTGTTTCTGTTGGCCTGATACAGCAGAGTGAGTCAGCATTGCCCCCTGGGACAGAAAGTGCTTTACTGTCAGAATTACTAGATGAAAATAAAGGAAACAGCCTAAAAAAAAAACTAATGCAGCCAATCCCATCTAGGCACTAGTAAACGGCAATATTGTACATTTTAGTTTACTTACTTTAATTTACTTTACACAGACTGGAGGCCACCACAACATTTGTTGTAAACCCAGTCATACATCTTCCTGAAGAAGTGGTACAGTACCACGAAATGCATTGATGGTGTACCTGAACCCCTTGCTTGTCTCACCAGGGCTCTGAGGGGGTCTCACCAGGGTAGCAGGGCTCTGTGGGGTCTCACCAGCACCAGGGCTCCATAGGGTCTCACCAGGTCTCCATGGGGTCTCACCAGCCTGGTTAGACCCCTCAGAGCCCTGGTGACACCCCAACAAGCCCTGGTGAGACCCCACAGAGCCCTAGTTAAACCAGGGCTCTGTAAGGTCTCACCAGGGTAGCAGGGCTCCGTGGGGTCTCACCATGGCTATGTGGGGGTCTCACCAACCTGGTGAAACCCCTCAGAGCCCTGGTGAGACCCCACAGAGCACTAGTTAAACCAGGGCTCTGTAGGGTCTCACCAGGCCTCTGAGGGGGTCTCACCGGGGCTCTAAGGGGGTCCCACCAGAGTAGCAGGGCTCTGTGGGGTCTCACCAGGGCTCTGTGGGGTCTAACCAGCCTTGTTAGACCCCACAGAGCCCTGATGAGACCCCCCTGAGATAAACCAGGGCTCTCTTTAGGCTCTACACAGGGAGAGCCTAAAGAGAGGGCTCTCCACCATGGTGTAGCCTGTGAAGGCTGCCTCACACCAGGACTGTGCAGCCGCGTCTTGCGGGTGGGAGCATGCAGGACCAGCCGGTGCCGATGATGTCTCCATCTGCCGCTGAAAATAAACTCTGCCCTCCCAGCCAGATTGAGATCCTCGTGCAGTGGATGGGAGGGGTGAGGTCTCTTCTCATGGCTGGTGGGCGGAGCTCCAGAAGATCGGCCGAGTGCACGGAACGACGACCGAAGAAACGGATGTGCTCTCAGTAATGTTGCTGTCAAACTGAGAGTCTCAGTTTGACAGCGACAGGGCTGAAAGCTCATAAATTTACCTGGCTGCCAGGTAATGTGCCGGCAGGGCAAATTAGGTGGCCGCGGGCCCGCGAGGCCCTCTGGAGTGCGAGGCCTAAGGCGACCGCCTAATTTGTCTAATTATTGAGCCGCCTCTGGTGGTGAAGCTCTGCTGACTTCAATCATCCTGCCATGTGCAAGCAAAAATACAGTTTTTTAAAAATGACCTTGCTTGTGATTGGGTATTCTTTGCAAAGTATATTTTCACCACATTCACTAAGGTAACTGAAAAATTCCTTCCAAAATGGAAATTCACTTTGCATGGTGAACATACTCTACTTCTTTAGTAAATCAACCACACATTAAATCATTACACACTGAGAACCCTGTTGGATCGCGATGATATCACAGCGGCCTCTCCGTGTTCTCAGTGTGTAATGACAGATGGCTTTCCTGGTTACCTGCTAACCAGGAACACCATCTGTCATTCCTCCCGCGGATGCTTTGGGAGTCTAATAGGCTCCCGGCCGCATGGGAGAGAAACACTTTCTCCCAGAAAGGTTCAATGTGCTCGATCGTGTAGAGTAAACCGTTGGCTGCCGTCAGAATAATAAAAAAAAAAGCATAGGAATGCATAGCTAGATTCCTATTGGCTATTTCAATTTGCAAAAGCCAATAGTAAGCTAGCTATTGCACCTGCCCACTGCTGCTGTCAATCGGCAGAGGGGGGCCTGCAGTTCTCCATCAGGTTCCCCTCTGGTGATTGACAACAGCAGAGGGCGGTGCAATAGCTAGTTTGCTATTGGCTATTGCAAAGTGAAATAGCCAATAGGAATCTAGCTATGCATTCCGATGGTGTGTTTTTTTTTGGACGGCAGCAGAACCGCCCGGCCAATAGAAAACAGTTGGGCGGAGCTAGCTGTCACTGCTAGCTCCGCACAGTCGTTTTCTTTTTTTTTTTAACTTTACTTTACTATTTCTCTATTCTGCTCGGTACCACAGAGGTACCGAGCAGAACCAAGTGGCATTCGGCTCTTTACTCACTGCTGTTCGGCATCTAGGAGAATAGGTCGAACAGCAGCGAGTAGCCTGCCGGAGGTTCGGCTTAGCCGATCCAGATGTTGGATCAGCTGAGTCGAACTCCTTCTGCACTTCGGGTCAGCCGAACATGCTGAGCATGTTCGGTCGACCTGAAGACACACGAAGCAAGCCGATGTACGGCTGATTTCAGCCGATATACGGCTGCAATCAG